>NC_089211.1:23985214-24085214 GCF_963930695.1 Labrus bergylta
AACAAACACAGCCCAACAAGACTGTGCACATAGATGCCCCACATGCAAATACACACACACACACACACATGTTCTCTGTGCACACATTTACATTTTATACTAGAGAAATGTGTGTGTGTGTGTTTGTGTGAAAACAAATGCACAGAAAAAAGATCAGTAGGATTCTCGTTACCTCCGGCTTCAAACAGCTGAGAGCTGTGTGTGTGTGTGTGTGTGTGTGTGTGTGTGTGTGTGTGTGTGTGTGTGTGTTAAAGCCTTCATCCTGACAGAGTTCGACGTTAACATCACATGTTCATGTTCTTACCACTTTTCTTTTTCACCACTTCGTGCTTTAATCATTTTCTACTCCTTATGCATCCAGACGGGGTTGAATATTGTCCCCGCATGCCTCCTTCCTAACATCGAGTAAGATTTAAAACCTAAACGATGGAATAGTTGTTTTTTGAAGTTAACATTTATTTAAGCAGAGAAAGATAAATCTCTCTCTGGTCAAGAGAGGCAGCAGCTCATTACAGGTCAAACGAGTCCTGTCATCAGACAAAGCATCTCTAACCTGATGCATCTTCACTCCAACAACTTCAAGTCTTAATGAGATTAAAGGAGACCAGCTCCCCCGAGACAAGAATCCTCCTGCAGCAGATACCAGCTCTCTCTCAAATCCTCTATCCTCATGATGCGCTTTGGAGACAGGAAACAAGAATACGTTCTACATCCTGGTCACAGATACAGGTTCAATTCTGCAGCAGCAAACAATAAAAACCAAAGCTGCAACTTTAACTTCTTAAGAGTTGCTGAATGTGAAGCTTAAAAGAGAACCAGCCCAGTCATCAATAAAAATGTCGGAGGTATTTATAAGAAGATCCAAAAAGAATAATAAAACCTACGGCTGGGAGATATTTGGAGTTTCTAAGATATATCGATATAGTCTAGTTGCATTAAAATAACGTTATCTCATCTCACAGTCTGTCCCTCTTCACCCTCCTCTCTCCCGCTCTGAGCCGAAACAAAAAAAAAACCTGAACAAAACATGAAAACTGTGTTTATTTTGTTATGCAGAAAATGAATTAACTTCTCTAACAGGTAGTTTTATCTTCATGAACATGTTGAACGTGTGCAACTGACTGTTGATAAAAGACATATCGATATGTATCGGCAAAAAACTTAAAAAATGAGATATGAGTTTTGGTCCTCAACGCCCAGCCCTAATAAAACCTAAAAATCAAACTTACATAGAAGATCCATCAGAGCATTTTAATGCAAAACATGAAAAACAAAGCAACAAAACTTTCAACAATAATGAAGCAGATGAAAAGCAGCAAATTATTCACCATCCAAATGGTTTTCACAATCGCGCAGTTCATCCTATTTTGACCTCCCTCCCCTATCAAATCTCAAGAATATAACTTCAAGTACAGTCAGGTGTGCTCGGACACAGCCGGCAGAAATGTCTTCCTGAAGGCTGTTGACATTTATAAGATGAGCACAGAGCGTGGGAGTTCTTCGACGTGGGTAAAGAATGTGTTATTAAATTAAATTAGCTTTTTGCTTCCTGATAGAAAAACATCTGAGTGGATGATTAAAGTTAAAGATTCAGTTGATGCACTCACCTGCAGACTGTAGAGTAGCTGCATCAGGCTCTGGACACTTTGAGCGACCTGTGGAAGGAAAAAAAAGACTCTCAGCGTGCAGATAAAAGATTCATGATGTGTTTTATGAAATAATCACACTTAACAATCCACTCACAGAGAAGCTGAATACTTCTCTCCTCTCAAGCTGTCACTTTCTTTGAGGTACAAAAGTTAAAGTTGCTTTCATGCTGCACTGTCGCCCCCTTGAGGCCTGCATGCTGTATTACAACCCCGTTTATGTTTCTAAATGATCCCACACTGGAGAGTCCGATCAAATGATTCTCTCTCTAATCGGACTCCTTTACCTCACAGGTCTGCAGACGGCAGCAACACGCTGTAATTGGAATCAAGTCTCTATATCCATTTTTAATGTTGCAGCACCCTCGGGACCTAAATGGACTTCTTCCTTTTATTATGAGCTTATCAATGATTCATCACATTAAGGCTGAAATGTAATTCCAATAGATGGCGTCGCTGAATTATTGAAACAACTGTTGGCAATCTTGAGGCCGCGCGTCTGAGCAAGAAATGGAAAAGCAGAGACGACGATGAGCTGCGGCCTGTAAGAGGCTTTAATGCTGTACCGCTGTACCTGCACCATCACCTCTACAGTCATAAGAGCAAAACATCACATCCATTTTTAACACCTGTTCAGCTCCTAATCTCCTCTTATATCAGACGCTTTATGAGCTGGATGTTATGCAGCAGAGACTTCCTTTACCTTTGTGTTGAAGTCGTTCTCGTCTGTTTTTTCAAAGAGAGTCGGGGACTGAGGTGTAGCAGCGGGCTCCGTCCAGCTCCCCTCACTGGTCTCGGGGTTTTCCGGTGAGGTCTCAGAGTCTGAGCAGGGCTGCACGGGGGTATCAGGGCCAGCGGGGATCAGAGAGTCCGTGTCAGAGTCCGATGAAGAGGAGGAGGAGGCCTTTGACGACGACAGAGCGGCTTTTAAGTTCTCAGCTGAGGAAACAAAAAAAAGTGTGAGCAAAGTGTGAAGCTCGATCATGATCATCATTAATCATAACATCGTATGCTGTGACTTGAGAACATTGAGAGAACAATGAACAAGGCTTGACGGCTTAAGTTTGATTCATCTAGAGGTATTCTTTAAATCTTTTTTCAGGTTAATATATATGTAAGGGAGGGGGGGCGTCAGTTTTGTGGTTAATTTGTAACAAATGTTTCATGTCATGTCTTTGTAACCTGCTACTGGATGCTTTGAATTTCCCTCGGGATCAATAAAGAATCTATCTATCTATCTATCTATCTATCTGTTATTCTTATAGAACTTGCCAATTTAATAAAGTCATTTTCACCTTGCTTATAAAGACAAGTGCCTTGGTTTCCTGTCTATTTTCAGGAAAGGTAAACATTGACAAATATGACACATTTCTAAACTCTTAAATAACGTCTCAACATCGGCTAAAACATTCAAACTTGCAAAAAAAAAAAAAAAAAGTTTAACATCTTTTCCTTTTCCTGTTCTGTATCATTTGATCTCATCCTGGATGTGTCAGTCTGTTCCCTCCTCTGCACGTCATCTCTCACCCTCTTGCAGCGCCGCAGTCAGCAACACGGCGGCCTGAGGCGTCTCCTCCGCCTGCGGCTGGACGAGCAGACGCGGCTCGACCAGCGAGGCGTAGTCCGTCCTCCCGCTCAGAGCGGAGAGCGCGGCGTACACCTGCAGCTTCTCCTCCAGGCTGGAGCAGATCTTCTGGTCCTGGATCAGCAGACTCTCTGACACATGAAGTCACACATTAGATTCTGTAAATTCTTTTTTTTTATAATAACAAATGAACAATCTCAAAGGTTTTTTTTTAAGCACCTTGGAACTTCTGGATCTTCTGATTTCGAGCCTCAGCAGCTCGCTTCTCTTCCTCGGACTCGCTCGTGTATTCCTCCTCTTCCTCCGGACAGCTGAGCGGAGAAAGCTGAATGTTATTTGCTTTGTAAAAAAAGTAAAATCTTAATATTAAGTAGGTATAGCGACCTCTCCACAGCCTCTCTGATGAGCCTCATCCAGGTGTTCCTCTCCTCTTTGGACGACGTGTGGACTTCGTACATTTCCGGCCCGGCCGCCGACGCGCTGATCAGAAACATCCCTCTCTCCTCATTGGCCACTTCTCGCACGATTAACTTCTGCAGAGCGATGACCGGAGGCTTCTGATCCTGAAGGACAATCAAACAAGAGGAGAGAAACAAAGATTAAAACAGAACAGGAGATGAAGTAGTTAGTGTCTACTTCAAAAACAAAGAAACTGATTTATTGGTCTGTTTTTTTAGATCAACACAGAGTGATGAATGTTTACATACCACCGCAGCAAACGTGAACTTCTGGTCTTTTTCCTGCAGGAAGATGAGTGCGTCAGTGAGAAGCAGCGCCAGGACGTCTGGTGAAGAATAATAATTTAGTTTAAAATCAATCAGGAGAGAACAAAATTAAAATTGAGGGAGAGTGGGAGGACATCACATCACATCAAAGAGAAAAAAGAAGAGATAAACGGGACACTGGTTAAATGAATAAAGCAACAGAGAGCTGAAGAGTTAAAACGATAAAAGGAGTAGGGAATTAAAAAAAAGACTCAGAGCAGTAAAATTAATAAAAGGAAGGGATACATGTAAGGGCTAAAAAACATTTAAAGAAGAGAAAGATAAAAAGGTTAAAGGAATAAAAATGAATTAAAGGAAGGGAGGAAAAGCAGAAACACAGACAAATAGTTCATGCAAATTACGTCAATGGATTTGGTTGTCATGACAACAGAATTTGAGATGACTGATGAGATGTAACAAAAAACATTTTGAAACCAAAAGTCTGCGTCTCTGCGTCACCTTTGAGTCGCCCCGTGGCGGTCTTCCACAGCAGCGGGCCCTGGTGTTTGAGCGTCTGGCCCGGCCTCATCATGTCCTGCTTGCGGAACGTGTGGCCGCTCTTCAGCTTGGCGGCGCTGCGGTTCTCCATGCGGCCCCACACTTCCTGCAGCCGCTGGCGCCGCTCGTACTCGCTGACGCTCAGGTCCACGGCCGTGATCACCCCCCGGATCTGAGCGAGCGCTTTGGAGATGTCGGCGCGCTCCTCCGTCTCCTCTGAGCGATCAGGAAAAGGAGAAGATTTGAATGTTTTAAATGTTCAGGTTTTGACATCATGCACTGTGGCCGTGTGGCCAGCAGAGGGCGGTGTGTGACTGACCTTGAGTGTACTGGAGGATCCTCTCCAGCAGCACTGGGTACTTTGTGATCCTTTGGGTGACCAGCAGGATGCATTCTGGGATCTCTCTGCGTCTGACCAGAGAATTATTACCTTGTTGCTGCAAAGTGAAATAAAGAATTAATGCTGCATCGTCCAGAGGCATCGGAGTGTTTAAAAAAAAAGACAGATTTATAAATCAAGGTGATTGCAGATATTTAAGATAAGATAAGATAATCCTTTATTTATCTCACAACGGGGAAATTTATGTTGTTACAGCAGCAAAGAGCAAAGAATGCAAACAAAAAGTGAACACAGTACACAGTTTAAATAAAAAAATTAAAAATTAAAATGTACAAAAAATAGACACAATATAGATTTTAGAAAATAGATTTAAAAATAAAAAAATAAAAATAAAAAAAGGGAATCAGGGTTAGGGGTGATTTTTTTTTTATCTTACCTTAATGAAGTTCTGAAATCTCTTGTTGTGCTGCTGGAGCTCTTTGAAAAAGCTGACCGCCTCGTTGTGACGACTGCAGAAGTCTCCGTACACCTGCTTCATCTTCTCGCTGTTCTCATCTGAAAACTGCAGAAAAGAAAGAATGTTCAAAAACACGTGTCGACTCGTCTGTGTCCCATCTGTGTGAGATCTCTCACCTGTTGGAGGAGGACGTCTCCTATCCTTCCTATGAGGTAGTTCCTCCCGTGTCCCTGCGGGTCCGCCGAGCTGTGTCGTCGCCGCTCCTTCATGGCGGCGAAGAAGGCGTGGTGGAAGAGCAGCAGCTGATCCAGGCAGGGGAAGACGCGCTCCACCGCCTCCGTGTCCAGCTGCACCTCCTCCCTCATGCCGCGGCGGAACACCTCGGCCATGATGTGGAGCGTCTGCAGGTGGTGGAGCTCCGTCTGCATCAGCTCTGAGAAGGTTTAACGAAAAAAATCTGGATTACAACGCCACCGAGAACTGAGAGGATTTCTATTTTTTTATTATTTTTTTATTTTTATTTTACAGGGACATTAAATATTAAAGTCTTTATATTTGATTTTTCACACTTAAATGTAGAAATCAAGTATATCCTCTGAAAATAACTCTGTGAGTCATGACTGTCTACAATGGGTGTAACACCCGAGTCCCACTGTCTGTGATGTTTTCAGAGTTTTCAGAGTCCTATCTTCAGTTTGTTTACATCGCCAGAACAGCCGGCTGACTCCTCCCCTCGTGTATAAAAGTTGTTTAATTGAGGGACTAGAGAAAAGAAGAATAACATACTGTACTCACTGCTTAACTGTGTTTCTAGATCACACTCATTTCAGGTAAATTTACATGCAGTGTGAAGATACCAGCATAATAAAGATCGCTAGCATTAGCATGCTAACACAACAATGCAGGGCGAGTTGTTTTGGTTTCATGCTGGTGCTCAAGGGCGACATCTGCTGGATCAAAAAAAATAGCATATAAAGCCTTTAATGAACATTTTGGTAAATATGCCAGAGTTCACCAAAAGGCTAATTTGTTTGTCTGTTGTCCTTGTGCCAGATTTTCTAATAGGCTCCCTTAAAAAAAAAAAAAAAAATCAAACATCGCTAAAAGCTACAAAAATAAAAATATCATAACAGTAATTAAGCAGACACAGGAGAAAACACATAAGCCATGAAGGATACACATAAAGCAGCATTTGGTTATTATAAAACATGTATATCATGCAGGACAGACGTGGAGCAGCACCGAGCAGACATTAACAACGTACCAAAAGAAAACAAGAAAAAAAAAGTCAGAAATGTTCGACACTAACGGGTGAATTACAGATACAGACACATTCCTGCGGTCGTCTTTCACATCTGCTCACCGTAGATAACGTCCTGCCTCTTGACGGCTCGCTTGTCCTGCTTCTTGCAGAACTTGTGCTCAACCGCCAGACTCCACGACTCGGCTTCGTAATCCACGGCGTCCCCCGACATGTCGCTGTGGACGAACGTGTCGACACAGTCTGTGGAGAGTAGACAGAAACATGACTGATCAGACTCTTCGTTTATTCTTATTATTTTTAACCTTTATTTAACCACGTTGGTCCCATTGAGATTAAAAACCTCTCATGGAGAGAAATGAGTCTCAATTCTGGTTCATTTTTGGGCGGCAGTAGCTCAGTCTGTACTCTGTAGGGCTTTGTGTTGGGAAAAGACGGGTCGCTGGTTCAAGTCCAGGTGCGGACCAAGTCTGGAAATGAGTCTAGTAGCTGTTTTTTTTTTTGTTTTTTTTTTATTTAACCAGGAAAAAGTCTAATTGAGATTAAAAATCTGTTTCACAAGAAGCAGCAGCACAATGACAGGGTTTGAACATAAACACAGGAATCACAAAAAGAAGCATTCATCAGAATCTGTCATCAGTCATTAAAAAAGGGGCAAAACTAGTTCGCTGAAAACATCTACAATCAGATGTTTCTGCCTCCAGATCATTAAGACGACTTTTAAAAACATTCAAGGAAACCAGCTCCTGGAGTTCACTTCCTGAGTAAACTGCTGCGCTGACCTATGACCTTTGTCTCCTCCTGGAAGTCTCTGAGTCTGTGTTTCATCACACCTGAAGTCCGTTTACAAAAAGTGACCTGACTGTCAGTACAGCTGCTTTGTTTTTCTACTTTTTCCACTTCCTGGACTTTGATTCAGAGTCAGCTGATCCATCTTTAGTTTTTTTCAGTTTCTCTTACTGTATGATTTTCTGCTAAAGCAATGCTCTGTGTAGGTGTCTGTTTGGTTTCCATGGAGACCGAGGTAAGACGAAAGACAGCTGACACCCTCCCTGTTTCTCTCTCCTTCCTCAATCAGAAATGTTGGATTTTTCTGTTGAACCTGATCACATCATGGATATAAAAATACCTTCTCCCATTGAGGAGTCGGTGGAGGACGCTGGAGTCGGCAGGAGCTCCTCTGATCGGCTGAAACCCTTCGAGGTGTCAGATTCTGTCTCTGAACTCTCGCTGAGTCGACTGAGGAAAACAGAAAAAAAAAAACATAATTCGACCAAAACTTTCAACCGACACTCCCAGTAATACGAAAGTGTAATTTCTAAAACTTTTGCCGACCTGTCGCTGTTTGGGAAACTCCCCGAGAGGGTGCACGGCTGGGCCGCAGCTTCCTTCCTCTCCTTCGGGGTCATGACAGGTAGAGAGGGGGAGGAAGGGATCACCAGCTGAGGAGGAGGACTCTCTCTCACCGTGAAATCTGAGGCAGGAAAAGAGAACGCTTTAAAAAGGAAGAATGTGTGACATGTAAGACATAAATACAGCAGTGTGTGAAATGAAACTGAAAGATTGAGTTGAGTTACAGACACTTGTAGTTCTGGTCAGTATTACCAGAACGTTTACAAAAGATGTTTGTTTTTAGCTCAGAAGATGAAGAGCATAGAAGAAAATGTCATTTTAAGCATCAAGGACAACTTTAAAACAGAAGTGTTTATTTCTGGAATTGGAATTAAATTGTGGAATCCTTTAAATAATGATTTGAAGGGTTGTGATCAAATATTTCAGTTGAAGAAAATGTACAAGAACAAAGTTATCAGACTGTATGAAAGTGGCAGTTTTAGTGTGTTTTGTGTGTTTTCCTTCTTATTTCTGAGGAAGTGAAGACTGAATTGTCAGATTGATATTCATTCATTGATTGTAATTTGGACAGAACCATCCAGACATTTATTGTTTTCTTTTTGAGTAAGGGGGGGCAGGCAAAACAAGATTTATTCTTCTCCCTGCTCCTTTCCGTACATGGGATAAAGTGTGAATCGTTTTTTCTTTTCTTTTTTTTTCCCTGTTGTGTGTTTTGAAATGTACGGAACAAATAAAAATGAAATGAAATGTCTCTCTGAGTCATGACTGTCTACAATGAGTGAGAAGCTCGATTCCCCTCCGGCTGAACTTCTGTTACAAAACGCTGAATTTCTAACAGGACGCTTTACAGAAATATGATGCATTTGATCAGAACACTCGACTTTCTGCAAAAGCATGCAACATGACCTGCAACTTTCTGTTTGTTGGAGAAACGTTGAAATATACGGGACAATGCAAAGGCCTAATTCTTCAGAATTTTTGGCACTTTTTGTTGGCTTTATTGGAGAGGACAGCTTATTAGAGACAGGAAATTAAGATTTTTTCCACTGCACAGCTCCTACATTGCAACTTTTTTACATTTTGTGTTTTTATATTTTGCATTTTTAAATTCTATTTTATATATTGTAATAGCTTCTTATTCTGTATTATTTAAGTTGTTCTGCTTTATTTCCTTAATTGCTTAGCACCAATACACCAAGTTAAATTCCTTGTATGTGTAAATGTACTTAAATGTAACCTGATTCTGATTCTGATTTATTGGAGAGGATGGCTGAGTAGAGACAGGAAATGTTGGGAGGAGAGAGCTGGGGGTCGACATGCAGTAAAGGGCCGAGGACGGACCGGAAGACAGACTTACAGCCTCTGCACATGTGACACAGGACATAACCGCACGGCTATCCGCACGTCCATGCAAAGCTCTTTAAGTGGAATTAAAAACTCTAGACGCTGCTAGGTCTCAAACAAGTTTGAGCTTGATGTAATGGAGAGCATACGAGGAGGAGTACACGTTTGAAAGCATGACATGATCAAATATTCCTACAGGCCAAATCTCATTCAACAAGGAAACAAACACTTCAGGGGCTGTGTTCCTGCACAGGGAGCTTTGAAGCCACATCGTTTGTAAGATCCTAGAATTCAACACGTCTGATGTGTGTGCAGGGATTTGTGATTTTCTGAGCTCCTTTAGCGCCTCACAGAGGAAAATTCATGGGGAATAGGAAGGGAAAAATAAATCACTTCCTGTAGTTCATCGGGTCCTTGTGTAGAAGGTTTTCAGTGCACGGGCCTTGATTAATAATTATCCGACCAAAACCGTTAAGAGAGCTTGACAACAGAATGGTCTGTGTTTTTAAAAACTCACTCTGTGGGAGAGATGATGTCCTGTTCTTCACCACGGCAACCGCATACTTCTCCTGAAGTTTCTAAGTAATACAAATGAGAGAGGCTCAGGTTTCAGCAGCGTGTAAACAAAAGACAGAGATGAACACTTTAAACTTTCCTTTTTTTGTTCCAGCGTTTTTAAGAAACGAGACTCACCTTCAAACACGGGGGGAGGGAGTCCTTACAGCCTTTATGGACGATCGCAGTGCAACCTGGGAGAATATTTATGTTCATGTGAGTGAATTTTATGCACAAAAATTTACAAAAAAATAAATAAATTACACTTCCTACTCACTGGAGCAATGCAGCAGGTCCTTTCCAGAAGCCGGTTTGTCACACACCACGCACACAGTCGGGCCTAAACAGGCTCCGGTGTTGAAGCGATGTCCGTTCAGCGGCCTGTCCTTGGCCTCCCGGTCCTTCCCCTTCCCCTTGGAAAACCACGCCAGAGACATAGGCGTAAACAGGGACGCCATACAGACAAGAGCAAACACCTAAGCAGAGCCTCCGTTCATATTTTATAAACCAGTTAGCATCGTCCTTTTCTGTTGTGAAAACGCTGCCATGTCGATGTGTAAGCAGATATGTGAGCCTGAGAGAGGAATCCCCCGCCTTTAGAAAGAACCGTTAGAAGAAGTCCACGGACGAGGAAGTGGAGCGCAGCGTCAACAACAGATGCAGGTCAGAGAGCGCTTCCAGTCTCAGTGCTGACTCAACAACGAGGGGGATTAATCATTAAAAGGGGGGAAGACGCCGGACACCATGTTTGGTGTTGTCGCTCTGACCTCGAGCATTTCCCAGAAACGTTTCCTGGATTGTTCTCACACATGTTCCCAAATCTGATGTTATGAATACTTTTCTGATAAAAACAAAACTGAAGATTGAATTCAGGTGTGTTAACTCTTCTATTGTGATTGGTGTTTTAATGAACTACCACACTTCCTAAGAAGTCGGGACGTTGTGGAAAATGTAGAAAGAAAATAGCAGAAAATTATGATTTTAAAAATTGTATAACTATTTAAAATTTTTATCACTCTATTGCATCAGTTTTTTTTAACCCTCCTGTAGTCCTAGTGCTTTTTTTGACGTTTAAAGACATTTTTTTGTGGATAATTTTGGCTGTGTTGATGCATATTTTGCATATATGAAAATGTATTTCTCAACTCTTTAATACACTATGTTAAAAAAAAGAATCACACCTTTAGTCCTTCGTCATTTTTTTGTGCCATTGACTCCCATTGAAACGACATTTTTTGAATACACTGCAATTGTGGTAAGAAATTCATTTTTTATTATTTTTTTCATGGATCCATGATGTTGAGGGACTGGAATTTTAGTTTTTACTGTTTTACCAACATACTGTAGTTTCCAAAACAAAAGCCTGCTAGTATGTCTTTGTTTACGTCGGTGATATTGCAGGTAAACAGGGCCAAAGGTGTTTATTATAAACATTACACAAAATGTAAGGAAATTTGCGTTTGGCAGATTATTTCTTTGTTGTAGCAATGCTTCTTGTCAATCAATCTTATACAATTGGAAACCCTGTTTATTTCTCTTTTAAATGGTGCCACATTTGTAAGGAATATGCATTTGTGGGATGAGCAGCAGAGCTGAGTATGTGGGTTGCGCCCATGAAAAATGTGCCAAATCTTCGCTGCCCATGCCAAAAAGCGTATTCTGCTGTTGACTCTTGTTTGGTGTCTTTTAGTGGATTGGATGATTGAAACACAATGGATATTTTCTATGTATGGTGAAGACTGAAGTTAATAATAGTAACCATTAAGGGTTGTAGGAGGGTTAAATATACTCTGTCAGGACTGCAGCTACACCAGTTTAGCACCCAGCCTTGCTGTTATAACGCTCTTTTAGACGCTGCAATCCCTCAGATTCTTCTTCTGCAAATTTAACGTCAAGAAATATCCGCCTTGAATTCCAGACACACAGAGACAAACAATCGCTACATGCTAACTCGCTAGCAGGGGGAAATTTAGAGTCGCTAATTAACCTAACGAGCATGTCTTTGGACTGAGGGAGGAAGCTCATGTACAGGGAGAACTTTTTAAATTCCACACAGAGCGGCCCCCGTCCAACTGGGATTTGAACCGGGAACCTTCTTGCTGTGAGGGGACGGCGCTAACCACTTTTTCCCTATCCTTTCACAGAGTGGTGAAGCCCTCCCCCTCTGTACCTCAGACTGACTCAGCCTCTCTGTGACGCTCTTTAAAAACCCCAATCATGTCACCAGTTTATCTTTTTAATACTTAGATGCTTCATCGATGCTCTTTTTTTTTTTTCATTTCACAACTTGTACAATCGTTTGTTGCTTCTGTCTTAAATCTTTTAAAAGGTGTGACTGGCATTAATTTTAAACTGGTGGTTTCATTTTCCAAAAACGATGACATATACTCAGTTTCAGTATTTGACACTTTCTCTCTCGTTCTACTTTCAATCACATGTGGAGGTTTCAATCTTTTTCAAATCACCACATTCTGCTTTTATTTACACTCCGCACACCACCCCAGGGTGCTGTAGACTTTGTGCACAGTCAGGGTGTGTCAGCACTGCGTTTACCTTGGTCTTGTTGCGTGTGCTGGACATCCTGCTCTTGAGGAAACTGAAGGTGCGGATCACTTTGTACTTCTCAGACTCCACCTTCGTCGGGATGTTGTACTTATCCAACTCCTCCTCTTCAATTCTGAAGGATAAAGAACGTAATGTGAGAACAGTCCGCTTCCTTTGTTCTTTTGTTTTATCACCTGTGACGGTTAACATTGTCGGGTTTGCAGGCACGGCCATGCACGCTTTATTTATTTTTTTGCTGAGTCAGCAGGAACTCAAAAGCAGGTTTAACGATCTTGTGAAGTTGCAGGAAGAGTTCACATTCTTTGTGATGTCATACACAAGCAAAAGACTGATTCATAAATGTGGTTAGGGTTAGTTCAAACTCTGACTTCCTGCATTGACAAACGACAAACAGTTCACTGAAGTGTTCTTTTTGTTAGAATATATTATTCAAGGAAAGGAAGTTAATATTAGTTCAAGTGCGGTCATTCTCTGAAACTGTGCTGTGAAAAATAAATCAAATTAGTAGATTTATTAGAGCCTGGAGGGGAGGAGAGGAGAGGAGAGGAGAGGAGAGGAGAGGAGGTGAGGAGAGAGGAGGAGAGGAGAGGAGAGGAGGTGAGGAGAGAGGAGAGGGCGAAAGAGGAGAGGAGGAGAGGAAACAAGAAGAGGAGAGGAGAGGGCGAAAGAGGAGAGGAGGAGAGGAAATGAGAGGAGGAGAGAAGAGGGCGAAAGAGGAGAGGAGAGGAAACGAGAGGAGGAGAGAAGAAGGCAAAAGAGGAGAGGAGGAGAGGAGAGGAGGGGAGGTTTGGGGGGGTAGACGTGCTGTAAGTTTTTTAGGGTTTGGGACGCCAGAACAGGACTCGGAGCCCCCCACACATACTCTTTGAGAAACTCTGACAGGGTGAGGTGTTGCAGGGACTCGGCCAGGTCCATGCCGCCCTCGTCATCATCAGCTGACTGGGCTCGCTGACGGAAACTAATGTCACTGCAAAGAGTAATCCAAACACACACGCAGACACACGTCAAACTTTTCTGTTTTTTACAACGATGAGAAGCCTCAAAGGACATTCTGCTGTTTGATATTAGACACAAAGCCGGTTGTTCCAATCATCTACATCTCTTATCCCTGAGTATGTCTGCAGTGCTCCACTAGGGGGAGCTACTGAGTTTTGACTATCCTAAAAAATGGAGGCAATGTGGAATATGCAAAACAACTGTAGTTCCTCAAGTGACCACTTGGGGCTGGCTCCAAAAGTCTCCATTAGGTCCAATATTAGGATGCGAGATTTGACAGCACAGATAAACAAGTTCAAAGCCTCGTACAAAAGATTTGTTGTCTTTAGCTCAATCCTCAGAGCGGGCGCTGATGGCCTAGCGGTTAGGTCGCGTCCCATGTGAAGAGGCTAACGCCCTCCAGGCAGGCGGCCTGGGTTCAAGACCGACCTGTTGCCACTTTCCCGCTTGTCACTCTCTCATCCCTGTTTCTGAATTTATCCACCGTCCTCCTCTCTAGTAAAGGCATAAAAGAGCCCAAAAATAAATCGTAATAAACAAACAAAAACTAAAAAAAATGTAATTAGGGGCACGGCTGGGTTGACTGACAGGAGGGCGTGTTGTAGATGTTGAAGACCCGCCTTAGTTCCGCCTCTTTGCCAGTTTCTTGATTGGTTAAAAGTTAGGTTGGGATAGCATCTTTAATACAGCGATTGTTGGGCTTCAAAAAACAGTTCTACTGACACCTATGGGTCACTGAGATTGGAACTAAAGCGCGTCCTATTAAGACTCAACTTTTTTGTCCCTGATTTTGCACCTGAATCATGAATCATGATCCTCACCCATAACTTCCCTTTGGATTGTAACACTTCATTTAAAAAAAACAAGGGCTACAGTAGCTCAGAGTCAAACTGATGACTCCACATCGCTGCCTCTGAAATCACTGAGAAAAACAAAGTAACACACATAAAAAACCAGCTCCTTTTTGTTCAGAGTGCCTGCCATCACTAAGCAACCTGGTTGTCATGGTTACCAACATATATTGCTCCCAGCACTGTGGGATAATAATTTGATGAAACACAGGCACCAAAGGTGAGGAGGAGAGTCAAACAAAACTCTGGGAAAGCTCCAGAGACACAGAAAGGACATCCGGACGACAACATGATTAAAACTGTTCTCAAAGGAATAAAAAAATAATAATGTGATAATAAATCACGTAATTACCTTTTTTCATGCGAGTGCTCGGACATACTCGGGGTTCTTTGCTCTGTGAACATAAAGAATGAGGAGAGCTTGTTAAAAAATCAGGAAAGAGACTCTCAAGGCTTTTTTGCATTTGGAGGAAAATCACATTTTGATTTAAAAATATTATAAAAATTAAGACGATCCATTGAGAAAAAGTCAGCCAAAGCACACAAAACATGATTCAATACTGAGGAATAAAACTGATGTGCCTCACTCTGAACTTCAGACAGCTGACGAGTGAGTTTTAAATATTCAAATATATATTTCATATAAAACACAGAAAAGCTTGTCAGGTTACATCAACATGCCAGAGGAGTCGTCCACCACCCGATCAGGTTCATCTAAAAGCATCTGAGCACCAAACGATACGCAGATGAACAGAGAAGATGCACATTCACTGAAACATTCAGACGAAAACAACACGATGAAAGCTTCAGCACAGACACGTAGTGAGAGGAGACCCTTCAGAAACTTATTAATGAATTCATCACAATGCTAGAATTTGAAACTGTGGTATGATATCGGTAAACATCAAACGATGGTGATACCTTTTTTAATCATCGGCAATAAAAATAGAAGTCCTGGACATCCGATACTGCATGGTTATTTTAAAATGTTGTGTTTGTGTGATTTGTACAGTGTCACCTCCTCTGCTCTGTGTGTTTGTTAGAGACATACAGTAAACCTTTTGAGGCCCAAAGGACTTCAAGTATTTGCCGACCTGTGAATCTGATTGGACCATACTGCAGTTTTTGGTTAAAATTGGGACTAAAGATTGAACTGAAATCTCTGCACAGGCTCCCTGTGACTTATTCATGCCTTAAAAGCTTTATATGCGATTTCTTTTGATCCAGCAGATGTCGCCCTTGAGCACCAGCATGAAACCAAAACAACTCGCGCTGCGTTTTTGTGTTAGCATGCTAATGCTAGCGATCTTTATTATGCTGGTATCTTCACACTGCATGTAAATTTACCTGAAATGAGCGTGATCTAGAAACACAGTTAAGCAGTGAGTACAGTATGTTATTCTTCTTTTCTCTAGTCCCTCAATTAAACAACTTTTATACACGAGGGGAGGAGTCAGCCGGCCGTCCAGGCGATGTAAACAAAGTGAAGATAGGACTCTGAAAACTTGGAAAGCATCACAGACAGTGGGACTCGGGTGTTACACCCATTGTAGACAGTCATGACTCACAGAGTTATTTTCAGAGGATAAACTTGATTTCTACATTTAAGTGTGAAAAATCACATAGAAAGCCTTTAAGGAGTTACTCAGCATAACAAGCATTAACCTAAGTCCTTGTTCTGTCCTCATGATGGTGTGTGAATCCAGGGTTCAGTCTCATGTTGGCTCTGGTTTGGGGTCCGATTCTTTGCGGCTAATTGTTCAATTCTCCAGGAACATGTAGGGGGGCAGGGGTGGGCAACTGGCGGCCCATCAACCCTCAATATGGTCCTCAGGTCAATATTTACATATCAATTAATTGGAAACATGAAGTAAAACATGACAAAATCTGCCATGAAATCATGAAAACCAGAAATATGTCCATAATAATATTTGATCACTGGCATATGTTGAGTTCAATTAGAGAAAGAAATTGACTGTGATTGTTTTTGTATCCTACAATTTGGTCCCCTGGCAGTGAGAATTAAAATGAATGTGGCCCCTTGCTGAGTGACCAAAAGTTGCCCATCCCTGATGTAGTGTGTGTATTCATCAGACTAATAAAATGACTCTAATGAGAGCAGCTGGAAGGAATCAACGAGTAAAGCTGAGTGGCAGAAAAAAAAGGGATATTGTTCATTTTAAATCATGCAAACAGCAGGTTTTATCAGGTTTAAGTAACGACCTTGACTTCCCCACACAAACACAGAACAGCACTGACATTGACAACTGACAGCGGATGCGGGGGCCATGCGGGGGCCATGCTGGGGCCATGCCGGGGCCATGCCGGGCCTGAGCAGCAGTGTGTTCCAGTACTTACTACCCGGGTGGAGCAGAGACAGAGATTTAGACAGAGAGAGGGCCTGAAGGAGAGATCGGCTGTGGCTGACGCTGTGGAGAACGGCATCTACGGAGCATAATGGACACAGGGCTGCTCACACATCCACTACAAACTACAAACACAAAAACGATCAACTCCAGACTACACACTTAATGACTTCAATAACTAGCTCATGCAGAAGAGTGGACACATGGTGAATATTCTAGATATGCAAACGTTAAACTCTTTTATTTGTGAAGGAGACTGTTTGACATTCCCAGACCCCCCCCCCCCCCCCCTTGGATCTACCCCTGTGTAGCTGCAGGTCATATTTGTACTTAGCAGTGAGTCCATCATTAGTTAAAAGAAGGATTGGGTTAAAAGAAAGCAAAAAGGTTAGCTCCTGCAACGACCGACTTGTGAGACTTTTTGGTTAGCACACCAGACAAGTGGGTTTAGGAAGGAAGGAAACACAAGGTTATCTAGATTTCTAAATGAGGAAGCAGGAAGTTTTGTTTTGACTGACCAGAGCCGATATCTGCAGTGTGGTTGTCCCGGACAAAACGAGCAGGACGCAAACTGATTTTGGGAGAAGAGTAGGAATATGAACGCAGTCGCATCCCCAGGTCACCCAAATCCTAGACGAGGACCAAAAAAATCAATGTTAAAAAAAATACAAAAAGCTGAATATTCCCCATGATGTGAAGGAGAAGTGAAAGTCTCTCACACATATAAGCGTGAGAGCCTGAGGCGGTAATTCTTACTTTGGTGGGAGTGCCACATGCTGATGAAGCAGATTGGCTCCGAGTGCAAGCGAGGTCAGCGGAGGGGCGACAGGTTTCCCTTTTGTCTTCACTCTTTTCAACATCTGGCGAGAGGAGAGACCGCGGCTCGGGGACGTCCTCCTCGCTGTCCAGCTCCAGAGCCACTAGACTGAGAGAGGGGGAAATAAAGGACTAGTAAACAAAATGAGAAAACTGTGACTTTACCTCCAGGAACATCAGACTTTCTCGTCTACCATTCCTTTTTTAGTAATCTTTCTGTATTGTTATATTTTTTGTTGGCCCACACAAACACTGTGCTGGATCCTAACCTTTGATTTAAATCACTAAAGTCAGACAATAATGCAAAACAAACCGACTGATTGAAGCAGCGCTCGGCCAGAGACTCCAGTGTTCAGCAGGGGAAAAATATTATTTTTGTTCATGGAGTCTTGGTGCTTCGAGGCGAGCGAGGTGATGCCATATATTAAAAAAAAAAAAAAAAAAAAAACGGTACATGTTTCTATATTTATTTAATTATATATATATTTTTTGTTTTCATTTATGTGTTCTCTCTGTTGTGTCTTGGGATATAAAGATAAATATCTCATGTGATCCTGATTTCACTCTTGAAAAGTGTAAACTAAGTTAAATGTTATGGTATTATTTTGGTTGATAAAAACTTGACTGATGGAAAGCATGAAAGCAATACAAATAATTATAAAAAAAAAAAAAAAAAAAAACTTTCCAGCATTTTTAAGTAGATGCACACTGATAGGGCAGTTTTCCAAAAGAGAAAAAGTTGAAGCCATAAATGTCGACTTTAAAGCTGCTGGCTGAAGCGTCATAAACCTTCAATCTTACAGTTCATTAAGCAGACGCCAAAGAGAGAAACATCTGAGAGCGTGAGAGTCAACCATGTGACTCAGTGTGCTTTCGACAAAAAAAGTGAAAATACGTCTCAAATTTATACTGTCATTTCCCTTTAGTACCTCAGGTCACAGGTGTCCATTGGAGGACTCTCTCTCTGATTGGTCGGCTCAGAGAAAAGGGGACGACTCAACCTGGCGAGGGCCTGGTCAGCAGGTGAGAGCGGGAGAGAGTCGGGTAAAAACGGAGGTGGGCAATCCTGTGAATGCGGCGGCGGTGGAGGAGGAGTGTCGGTGGCGGGCAGGAGATCTTCTGAGTCCGCCGCGTCCCACAAACTGTCGTCGGTCGCTGTGCTGTCGCTCGTCACCCCACAGACGGCGTACTTGACGTCTACATCTTCTGACTGAGGTAACAACATGAAACAGGAAGTGGGAAAGCAAAACATTTAAAGGTGACGCACTGTTCTGATCAGAAATAAAGTGTGTAAATGAATATTGGATGTTCATATTAAAGGTGGGCAAAGTTTCAGGTCAGCAGGTAAACATCACAGAGTCAGAGTGGGATGACACAATGACATCACAATGTCACAGAACTCCTTATATGGTCAAATGCATGGAACAATGGAACAAAGACACGCCCACACTACCTAGTGTCTGTAGAGCGAGCCAATCAAAAAAAAAAGTGGGCTTGTATGTAGGTGGGGGAGGGGGGTTCTTAAAGAGACAGTACCTGAACGTGCTTGTGTCAGACAGACGATAGGCTGGAGCCGATCCCAGCTGTGATTGGGCGAGAGGCGGGAGTTACGCCCTGGACTGGTCGCCAGTCAATCTCAGAGACAGACAACCAGACACACTCACATTCACACCTACGGGCAATATTAGAGTCACCAATGAACCTAACGGGCATGTCTCTGGACTGTGGGAGGAAGCCGGAGAGAACCCAGGCATGCACGGGGAGAAAAATGCAAACTCCACACAGAGAGGCTCCTGTCAGACGGGGATTCAAACCAGGAACCTGGAGTGCTAACTACTGCCCGAAGCCTAAATTGGTCACTTAAAAATGGCAGTAAATGGTAACTGTCGGGTTTAAAGTTGAAAGTAAGGTATCACCTGTGTCTGCTGAGTGATCGTCTCCTCGCTGCTTTCGACCATGGAGAGCAGAAGGTCTGAAGCGTGCGGGCTGATCCGGTTCTGGACTCCTATCGATCCCCCATTCACTGTGAGAACACCAACAGCAAGCTCAGTATACATTTGTACATTCTCACATCCCTTTTCCAAAATAAGATCAACTTCTTCTAAAGACGTCTACTAGAAATCTGTTTCTAAGAACAAAGAAGATCTTCCTTTGTCATAATTCATCCAATCATGAGCCAGGTGTGCGGCTCATAACAGAAATAAAAACAGCTCTCAGGGTAGTTTGGCATAACCTGATATCAACAGATCTTTGTGACAACATAAAACCTCCTTTCAAAGTGAAGATCTGATAATCCTTCATTCGTGTAATTTGGGGATCAGCCCTCATTGATCTTTTCATCACTTAAATGTCATGGGCTTAAAGTACAGAAAGGAAAATTGGGATGACAGTGTCCCTGCTCCCCGTGTGCTTACAGGGAGGAGGGTTTGTTTTTCTGAAAAAACCTCCAGATATCAAGTTCACCCGAAGCAGGCCGAGTCTGTTTCCTGGTAAGAAAAATGGATTATTGCCATGCGCTGAGTCTGGCTCTTTTATCTACTCCTTCTACTTTTTATTTTTATACTCCCTGGTTTAATGGTTTTGAGAAATACAACAAAGAGACTCGGATTTAAAAATGCTGCTTATGTTTTTAACTCTATAAGCTGCAGCCAAAAACAGGAAACAGTGTCTGAAACAGTGCTTTATATTTAGCTTCTAAGCTAGCTAACCCGACGCTCTGCTCAGTAAGAAGAAAACCCTTCAACAATAGTTGGTTTTTAATGAAAGTCCCGCCCCTGACAGGGTAAATAGCCAATCACAGTTTATGATTTTTGGGGTGGCACTTTGGGGTGTCCGATCAGATTTCTAGGGGGCCTATGTTACCCCTTGGCCACCCCTCTGGACACGCCCCTGCCTGACAGGTCAACATCATCATATTTCAAAACATATAGACCTAAATTGCTTGTGATAAATAAACATGGCCGCCACTGCAGCAAGAAAAAAATACTCGTTCAGGTTCTTGAAACAAGAGGTTTGTTTGGATGGGCGCCTGTGGCATAGTGGTTGGTGCTGGTGCCCCATGTGACGAGGCTGTACGAGTCCGACTCCACCCTGGAGCTCCTTTCCCACATTTCATTCCCCACTTTCTCTCTCTCTCTCTCTCGCCCCAATATCTGACTCTATCAGCTGTCCTGTCTCTAAATAAAGTCATAAGAAGGCCAAACATTAACCTTTAAAGATGTTTGCTTGGACTTGTTTGCTGATTGTGGCTCATATAAAATGTAATGGGAAAACATACAGTTTGAGGTGTCGAGGTTCTGCATGCATGAGTAAAGTAAATGTTTCCTGCACACGTCCACTCATAGTAACACGGCTGGCATGATTGCACATCAACTAAAGTGGTGGAAAATTACCTCTCCTGATGATGAGGAGCCATTTTAATACCTCTCCATGTGTGCGCACGTTCCACCCAGACTTTGATGTCTGGCCCGGCCATGCCAGCGCTAATGTAAAGGAAATCCTGGGCATCACAGAGGCATTTCCTCCTCTCTGCTGCTGCTCTCACACAGAGAAGACAATCCTGCACGGCGCTCAAACACACAAAGCAGACCTCCCTCTCTTTTTTTTCGTCTATGTCTGGAGTTATTTTATTTGTCAGCGTGTATACAGCACAGAAAACTAAAGTTAATTAAAGTGTGAAGGATGGAGTGTGATGTTAGAGAAACAAGAGAAACCCTTTTGGATCAGTTCAGGGTGGGAAAAAAAACTCTGGATGACAACTTTGTACCAGAGCAAAGGATCCCTCAAGAGTTTACGACCCACTCTTCATTCTTACACAACACAACGCAGGAAATTAGCATTCACCGTAACCACGGCAACACCTGAAGCTCTTCAGCATCCTCCTTAAAAAGTTTTTTTTTTACAAGCCAGGATGTGTTTTTGCGCCGACCGAGCTCGTAGAATCTTAATTGAAGCGCGCGCGTGGTGTCGGAGAATTTCAAGGTTAATGTGTGTCTCACCTAAAATGTCAGCTTTTGTAAAGAAACCTCGACATTTGAGCTCGTTAACATTCCCCCCTCCCCTCACTACTTCAAGCACAGAGCTCCACTGTCCCATCCAAGGGGGGAGGGGGGGGGAGGAGGCATCCCCCCAGCTCAGACAGACAATTTTTGTTGAGTGGGACCAGCCTGACCCCATTCCTGTCTTTGTCCCAGTGACACGGCAGATTCCCTGACGCTCAGATATGAGAAAAAAAACGCCATGTGCGATGACGTTGTTTAATATTTCAATAACTATTTACCAACCAACGCCGCCGTCCTCGTTCATGCACGGCCTGCTCCGACCTGACCTCCGACCTCAGCGGACAGAAAGTGTGGACAACAGGAACGCAATGAACACAAAGGAGAAATCCTTCACACAACACAAACGGTTTATTAGCTAGCCTAGACAACTGTCAATATCACCGCTATGCTACTGTTAGCTGTCCTCACATGCTACACGATCATTTACCTAAAACCTCTTTTTTTCAAACAGTCGTTGCCAGGATCATATTTATAAAAATCATATTTATTTTTGCTTACAAATAAGCAAATTTGCTGTGGGTTTTAATAAATCGTGGTTGTGGTCCATTGTTTAGGGTACACGTTTACCTGATACCATATTAAGTCTTGTAGGAATTAGATATTTATACAACACAAATGGTTGATTAGATAGCCTAGCTAAATGTCACTTTTACTTGCTATACTACTGTTAGCTGTCCTCACATGCTACACGATCGTTTACCTGCATTTTTATTTTTTTTCAAACAGTCGTTGCCAGGATCATGTTTATTTTTGCCTACAAATAAGTACATTTGTTTTGGGTTTTAATAAATCGCAATTGCGGTTTATTGTCTGGGGTACACGTTTACCTGATACCATATTTAGTCTTCATTGTAGGAACTAGATATTTATACAACGACTCTAAATGTTGGAAGGGAATAGCAGCAACCTGCAGCGCCCGCTGACAGACTCCAGGAGGAGAACACGTGTATTTAATCAAACAACACAGCTGTGACAGCCATTAATCCCGACCTGTGTCAGTATATTGATCTTCTATGATGTGATCCAAAACAGAGCTCTGTGTATTTGTACCAGCAACACAAGAGAAAAGCCTCTCCTTTCCAACCAGCTTATTATTCCTGTTCCCACACCCTGCTGCTCAGAACAGCCACAAATACAATGATGATTTATCCGTTTATTATACAAGCCACATGGAACTTTTCTGCTAATGCCAGGATAAAAAACAAAATGATAAAACCAGAAGATGATGCATGACATGCTAAAAAACCCTCTTCCTCCTCCTTATCCTCCTGGGACGCGTCGATGGCACGACATCAGCTCCTCTGGGTACGACTCGAGCTACTACCAAGCGATGAAAACCAGATGCCAAAAAGTCGCATTGCCAAAATGTTAAAATGAAAACAGTAGTTTGATCTGGGAAATTAGTTCTGTCTTTGTCTTGAGAAAGCAAATCCCACAACCTTAAATAAACTGACACAGACCAATCAGAAGAACAGAAGACCCACCAGATATCGAGGAGGGGTGCTCATCTTCTTCTTCTTCATCATCATCGTCGTCGTCATCTAAAGACAGAACGAGCCGTTCTTCAATAACCTGGAAAAACAAACAGAAAAAAAAAACACTGAAACTGTTATCGGCTAAGCTGAAGTTTGTTCTCTTTAAAAGGCCCTGAAGAGGCAGATCTATAAACATTTAACAGCTGATTAGCACATCTGAATGTGTACTCACGTTTTCCACCGGGGCAGGCGCCTCTCCTCGGAGCTCCTCGCTAATGCCTGTGCAAAATAAAAACATTGAAGCAGAAGTTGATGCATGGCACACTAGCACTCTCCTCCTCCTCCTCCTCCTCCTCCTCCTCCTCCTCCTGAGGACATTCAGGTCCTCTGGATGTGACTTCTCTATCCAGGAATGGGAAAAAAAAAAAAAAAAAACCTGGCAAAGGAGATGTTGTGCTCGTGCAAAGCAGCAGGTCCAGAGGAAGAGGACAAACTCCCCGCTGGGCAGTTGTTATTTCGAGAGGATTAATGGCCGGCTGCAGAAGTCGGGACAGGGTTAAGGTCAATACTGAGGTACACACACATCCTGCTTCTCTTTAAGGGTCGATACCGCCGTCTACCATCGCTATGGTTACTGGAAACAGTAGCAACAGGTTAAATGAGAGCTGCTATGTGCTGTGTGTGTGTGTGTGTGTGTGTGTGAAAGAGAGGCAGTGTCAGGACCTCTCTGTGTGCGACTGCATGCCAACCTGAGCAGGAAACAAAACAATCCGCCCCGTAAGTTTTCTCTGTCCACTCGGAGGAAGGACACACACACACACACACACACACACACACACACACACACACACACACACACACACACACACACACACACACACACACACACACACACACACACACACACACACACACACACACACACACACACACACACACACACACACACACACACACACACACACACACACCAAATATAAGCTGTTTGTCAGTGCAGAGAGGGCTGAAAGTAAAGGTTGCTTCTATTATTGAGGAATCTGTTGCGCAATAAAAACACTTCAATAAATCGCTTGTTTTGTCCTTAAAATCAGTTAAAAAAATCCAAAAAACAAGAGAAGTAAAGACAGAAAAGCAGCATTAAAGAGCTGCTTTATAAAATACTCTAAAGAAAAACTGATTATCCAAAAAATGTCTCTGGACTATCTTGTAATTTGAGAACTAATTACAATTACATGCGTCTAATTGTGATTATGTAACCATCTGTATGTGTGTGTGTGTGTGTGTGTGTTTACACGTGTGTTATTCCGACTGTGTGTGACATTTGTTTTTGTTTTTTTGCAGCTCATGTTTCACAGCCGGCGCCTCCATGTGTCAGCTATCGTGCAGCACATTAGAGACAACACGTGTAGCACAGGTGTGAGGATGGAGCTCGTCATCACAGGTATGTAGACACATGAACGAGAACTTCATTTCAATCTAAATGTTTTGAAGTTTTCTTGCTGAACATGTTTGATGCAGGGTTGAAGTTTTCATGGAAGGATGATGTTTAATGACGTTTCTCAGAGTAACTGAAATCTAAACCTCATGATCAGAAGAATACACAAAGTCTGGAGCTAATAAAGGACACATATGGTAACTGGTAACAGTTATAGATGTATAAATAAATTAAACATATGTTGTCCAAGTTAGTGATTTTTTTTTATTCTGGGATAAAGAAATATTAGAAAGCGTCATTGTTTGTGCATCCAGTCCTCAGACGGCCGATCCGTAAACATTTAGATGTAAATATTAAAATAAAAGCTGATCCTGATCAAATGCTCGAGTCCCTTTAACGAGCCGGGTGTGGATGCATGATGTGACAAATTAATACTGGTTTCAATTAGATGCCAGCATGCATGCATTAAGTGTTTATGTGGTTTAGGCATCTTTTTACTTTCACTCAAACGTCACATGTCAAACTCTCCGATCGGCATAGCTCGGAGAAAACACTGCCACCAGAAATCAATCAGTTGTCAAATTTGAGGAATAAAAACAAAGAAAATACGAACAGAGAAAAGAAAGATTTAGTTAAAAAAACTAAATTCTGACCCTGATCCACAGGGAGGTGAGAGCCAATAATATATGTCTGATCAGTCAAGCTCTAATCAGTGGCGACAGTCAACATGACTTTGAAAATTGTAATCTTACCTCCATTCTTAGAAAGGATCTCATTTTGGATCGTCTTGTCTTCCTCGTCGTCGGCTTTGAGCTCATTGATCTGAAACAGACGTGAATCTTATGTAAACACTTCAGACTGTATGAAAAATGGACGTAGTCTCATTGACGTCACACTTTCTGTGGAGGTTTTTGAGGCCTGACGACGGTGGTCGCCATGTTGGATGCTAACTCTACCTGAGTTTTGATCAATCTAAAAAAAAAACCTGGCAAATAGGGGGAGCTGCAAAAACGTAAAAGCGCCAACCACACACCTCGTTGTACCTAAATATGCTAAATTTTTTTTACCAATATAGAAATGAGCTACAGAGACCAAAAATATGTATTGAACCAGCCAGTAAACATGTTTATTTCTTCTGTAAATATGATCATTTTAATACGGACCTAATAGGGATAAATTGGCATTTGCAGCCAGCCTCAATTGGACACTCAAGGAACTGCAGTTTCTTTTTTTTTTACTCAAGCACTGTCTTCATTTTTCAACACATGAGGTTGCTAGTTGGTTAACACAGTCACACAACAGCTTCGTGCAAAGTCTATTTAAGTCAGTAAGAGGGCTAAATCGTTATAATTATTGACTGCTATCAATCACTGCACATCGAGCTGTCTGTTCTTTCATGCCCCTCCCCTCATTCCCTCTGATTTACTGGCTGCACCGTGTTGTTAACCGTTACCTACTCTTATCAAACTGTCAGAGTCAAAGGGTGGGAGAGTCAAGAGTGTTGCTGTTTACACAAGCCGAGACAAAACCTGCACAGACGGCCTTATCTGGAGAGCAACAACACGGCATATCAAGGGAATATTTACTACCCTTTTTAGTTACTTTTTTACTTTTAGATGTGATAGCAATGAGAGATATAAACTAAAGGTGGTTCGCTCTCACCAGTTTGAGGATGCTGGGGTCTCTGAGTCTCTCTCTTAGGATCATGACGGCGTCCCGAGGGCAGCTGCCGGGCGTCTGCTGCACAGTCAGGGTCGGGGAGTTCGTCCAAGTGCAGAACCTTAGCATGCAGCGGTTGTCTGACCAAACACAACGCAGCCCTGAACCGGCAGCAGGACCTGGAGGACTGAGGAGGAGAAACAAAAAGCAAAAAAAGCATTTAAAATAAAAGATAGAAAAGATTACAGAGACTGCCGTACTAAAGAGCCTGATCGGAAATCTTTCTGAGTCATCATGTGCTCACTTGTGCTATATCGTTCGTACCCACTGACACGTTTTCAGTCTCTGTAATTTTGAAACGTTGTGCAAGACCTGCTGTAAAATGAGACGTTTTGGGTGCGGTATAAAAGAATCGCGTGCCCACTTCACCTCTTATCGCAGACATGAATGGGTTTCCTGAGCTGATAATTAAGTCTGCACAATGACTAACTGGGTCCTGGATCATGTGAAGTTTCTAGCAGCTTGTTAAAAAGTTTTTTTGGAAAGCAATAGCTTGACCTTCCTTAGGGATGAGGAACAGGTTCCAGAAAGCTTTTTTAACACCTTATAAAGCGGAAGAAAAAGGTTCCAGGAAGCAAATGAAGGTGTCTGTGTCCAAGAAACTGAAGGAGAACTTTATGGATTTTGTATGTCCGTGTGCACAGCTGCAGCTTTCTCACGACTAAGAGAGTTATATAAGACTGGGTAACAGATGGAACTACATCCTTACGCTGCCAGAACCATGAACAGGTCATGCTGTCCGCCCCTCTGAGCCAGCTGGAGGGGGGTGTCTCCCTCCTGATTGGGTAAGGTCAATAACCTGTGACCTCTTGGTTGTTGAATACAGAAGCGGGCGAGCTGGACCAAACCCAAACGCACTGCGAGGTGGAGGAGAGTTTCTTTGGGTTGTAGATCAGCAGCTAGAAGAAAGACGAAACAGAAAATGACAAGTGACCTCAACTATACTTTATACTGCAAATATCCTGTAAAAACTTTTGCACATTAACTGTTTAGTAGCTCATTTATGTGTTAAAAGGTTGCACTACAAAGCACCATGCATGAAAATGTTATGTAATCTGTCAGGTGCAGACCAGAGACTGTATATAAACATGGATGACATGAAAGCTGTCTTAAAGTGAAGCCAAAACATTCAGAGCTCCCCCTACTGGCTGGCTGCAGTATGGATCATAAACACCACCTCCTCCATGTTAACCAAGCAGCAACCTCCAGTCTTGAAAAGTGAAGCCAATGCGGAAGTGCAAAATCCTGCAGTTCATCGAGTGTCCACTAGAGGCTGACTCCAGGAAAACCAGAAGTCACAACTTACCCATGGGTCCTTTCCTGCATATCATTTCCCATTCTCACTCTATCTTTTTTTCTGATCTACTCTCCTATCTCTAAAAATAAAGGAACAAAAAGCCCAAAAATAAAAGCTTAAAGAGGAGGAGCATGGACAGGAAACATACACTGACATGAGTCACTGAACTTTCCATAACTGTGAGTGTTTGTTTCAAACCGACAAGAATCTGTTCTATTAGAGGAAGGAAGGCACATCAAATCAAAAGCCAATCTCTCTGGCAGACTCTGGCTCCAATAATGGCAGCAGCCCAATATGTCAGCTACATTCGCAGGGGTATTTTTACTTCACTTTTGTACAGCAGGAGAAGGTGGAGATGTGTTGTTGTTATTTATATCCAGTCACGTAACTTTACAGAGTCAAATAGTCAAATATACCCTGTCACTAGAGAAAATATACACTGTAGTTTCAGCTGAACAATTTGTAAAGTCAGCTGGCATTTCAGTACTTTGTGAATGTCTTTCTATTTAGAAGGTTTTTTAAATCTATATCTCTTTAGAACAACTTTAGGCAAATGTGATTATAAGTAAAAAACAATTGCACTGAAACTAAGATTGAGATCATTAAAAAAACAACGTCACCATGACCTTATCTATCTGCCAGGAAGCACTGACCAAAAACTGTCCTCGGCTCGAGCTGCAATCACCTGTGTCCTGCATTGTTGTGTTAGCATGCTAATGTTAGCGCTCTTTAGTTAGCTCGTAGCTTCACATTGCATATAAATTTACACAGAATGAGCGTGATGTAAAAACTCTTACTAACATCCAAATAATCAGTGAGTATGTTCTTCTTCTTCTCTCTAGTTCTTGATTAAAACAGCTTTTATACACAAGGGGAGGAGCCGGCCGTCCCGTCCATGTAAACACGACTCTAACAACAACACAGCCAGCGGGACTCGAGCTTCTCCCTCATTGTAGACAGTCAGGACTCAGAGACACATTTTCTTGATTTCTGCTATAATTAAGTGTAAAAATGTTGCACATTCTTCCTGTAAAAATGCAAATGTATGAAAGGGCTCTTTATCAAAACTGTTGTTTCAGATGTGTGTTTATTTAATAACTACATTTCTACTGTCTGATATTGTTTACAAAAACTCTCACATCTGTCCATTATCCAGTGAACCTTTATCTCAAACTATAGATCTGAGGGCGATACTCTACACACGCTGTCTCCACTCTGTGCAGATGTACAGAACAGCTGCTGCATACAAAGGAATGTACAACAACAACGACGAAAAAAACTAAACGTGGAGATGAAAGAGTAAAGGGGCCTGGGTCGTACAAGGTCAGCAGTACTGAACCTGTCTATCAATAGTGTTGCTACCTGGAAAAACTGGATGCCAACACCTGCTGTTTCACAGTCTTTCACTGGAGCATGAGGGAGTGTAAACAAACGATGTCATGGCATATACACAATCTCAATCCACTGGATCTCTGAACGATGTTTCAACATTAAATATCTGGGTTAATATGACGGAGCAGCTCATGTTGGCACAGATACTCCATATACTCCCTCGTTGTTTTGTCAGCACAGCATGAAAGATCGTTTTGGAGAGGACTAGGAGTTCTTCATCTTTGGGTCTGCCCTCACAGCTGATGTCTTTTCCCGACCCAGAAAAAAGATGTGCAGAAGAATTCCACTCTAATTTCCTCTTCTGCTTCCAACTTGTTTCACCGGAGCCCTGAGATGAACCGAAAATGCCCCGTCACCCCCATAATGGCGCCCGCTAATTGTGACCCAGTTTCAACCAACGTAGAGGAGTGAATGCTGAGCATGCTCGTCAAGCGAAAGTTCAACCAAACAAGAATGTCATTGTCAGACAGAGCCGTAAACAGAGAGCCTCTGAGTGAGCAGGGGCCGACAGACGCTTTGCATTTGCACCTCGCCCATGTTTGCATGGACATTTGTTTTTTCTGAGCAAGTCGTGTCGACAAACTGTACCTCTGTTTTAAAAAGAGGACATACATTAAGGTTGGGTCTGAAATCACACACTCGTTCCCTACTCCCTATGTAGGGAGTTCTCTGTAGTCGGCTATGTCGTGCACTCGTTTGACCCAATGGGAAAAACATTTTGTACTCTACTCTGGCTGCCTCGCCAATCGCAGAACTCAAACGTGCATCTTAACGGCGGCCTTGGATCCATTATAACGGTAAATAACAGCAGGAAATTAAGTGTTTACTAAGATTATACCGATTCTATTTTCACAAAACGAATACATTTTTTTTATCATTTAAAATTGTAT
The DNA here is from genome assembly GCF_963930695.1 of Labrus bergylta. Taxonomy (NCBI): domain Eukaryota; kingdom Metazoa; phylum Chordata; class Actinopteri; order Labriformes; family Labridae; genus Labrus; species Labrus bergylta. The sequence goes on from NC_089211.1 coordinate 24,014,881, forward strand.
ATTTCACCCATTATTCCATTTCAAATAACACCGCATCATTAGGTGAAATGAAAATGAAACTAATGCGTAAAAATACTTCAAATGTCAGTTTGCACATGAAGGCAACAATGGAGGTGTCAGCTGCTCTTTACACATTAAGACCATAGACTGTATTAAAGGTGCATTCAGAATATTTCTGAAGATACCAAGATGGACGAGTGCAAGTCAGATGTTTGTTTTTAATAATGTGACCACATTTCATGCTGAGAAATTTTAAGTTCAAATTTATGTGTCGATTAAATAGCTCAGAAAATGTCATTATAATGTCACTGTCCCAGCCCAGACTTAGCAACACAAGGTATTCCTCGTGTTTCTGGAAACACTGGTGTAAATGTCTCTTTGTATTGTAATCACATGTAGTGATGATACCCCTTTGTTAATTTATATATCTGTGCTTTTTTTTATAACGATATGGACCTATGGGTCTGAAATAAAGTATAAAGTAAAGTAATGGATGAAGCCTGAGTGATGTCAACCATCTGTTCCTGCAGGGGGCTCCAGAGGCTCATTGGCAGCAGCCACCATGTTGGAAATCCTGTCTCAGCCTAACTTTCAGTCAACCTAACAACAGGCTGAGAGCTGGAGCTGAGGCAGGTTTTAAGCCTCATGTTTTTTTGGCTGTGGTGTGTTTTTGACTTCCGGTGTTCCTGGAGCCAGCCTCAAGTGGACACTCGACGAACTGCAGGATTGTGCACTTCGGCATTGGCTCCATTTTTCAAGACTGGAGGTTGTTTATTTTTGTCCACTCAATGCTAAATTCTAAACATGGGAATTACAGTACTCTGCATCTAGCCTTTCTAAAAAGAATTTTGGATTATTAACCACCTCCTGGGACAGTAGGGGTCCCCAGTCTCTGGAACTGTTATTTTAGGGCTGAAAGTTTGGGAACCCCTGATTCTAGTTAACAGTTAAATGAGTGGGAAGTTGGAGAAATGTGAACAACAGCTGTCTGATGGTTCAGTGGAAGTGGTGACCTGATGGCAGTTTGTCAAATCCCAGCGGTACAAGATGATGACAGGATTTGAGCATCTGACCCTTTGTGAACATGGTGAATGGTCTAAAAGGAAATAAACTATCATTGCCAACAGTTTGGACTTGGTTTAGCTTCCTTATTTGGGCGTTCAATCCGTTAAAGTTCTTCAAATTGAATAAGAATGCACCTCCTGGCACGCTTTATGTCTTTCCTTTCGACCTCAAATAATAAATAAGAGACGTCAATATTTTGAAATAATGAGACATCATAAAAAAAAAAAAAAATCTGAGGCCAGACGCCAGAAACAACCGGAGTGGGGTGCAGCGCAGAGGAGGATTGTGGGAGTTGATTTAATAGACGCAGAGGTCTGCAAGACAACTCTGATCTGACTGGAGAGGAATAATGGCAGTAATTGCTCCGTCTTTGGAGAACACAGGTTTTCTGCCTGGCTGGACGGTCCTGCACATCATGTGAGGAAAGATTTGGCTGAACAGTCTGATCTCATGTTGGGTTTCAAACCTGCCTCACGCCGAACCAGCCCAGCACTGATTTAACCAGAGAGACAGATGTTGTTTCAATGTTGAAGAGTAACAAGGGTAAGTTGGCAAATCACAAACATTCAAATGGTTGCATTGCCCACGGTTTGACATATCTTGTGAAGATTAAGGTTCGTTCTTCTACTCTGTATCTGTAACTTCCAAAAATAAAACCAAAACTAAAGCCTGAGAACACTGAAGTAAAGTCAAAAAATGTGTTTTTTGTAAACAAGGGAACATAACTTCTCCTGGATGTGCCTAACAGCATCAACAGCAGCTTTTAAAAGATGAAGATTTACACACTCTTTCAAATCATCCATATTTCCTTATATCTGCTCAGCTGAGGAATATCCCTGATCTCTGATCTCTGTGGACCATTCAGGAAGACGTAGATCACAAATTAGGATGTGGGGGAATGGGTTTGAAATTTAAAAAAACTTAACTTTTCTAAGACGCTGAAATAAATCCAAACAAGCCTACACACATTGTGAACGTGCCTGCTGGTTTTTCGGTTGCTCTGGTTTTGTTTTTGAAAGACCAAATGATTCATGCAGCACATTATTCAGACCACCGACTGTATGAGATGGACGAAGTGTCAAAAGTGAAGCCAAACACAACTGACACAAACCAAGCAGCGGTGTCAAAAAATGAAGCCAATGTAGAAGTGCCAAAAAAAACTGCAGTTCCTTGAGTGTCCACTTGAGGCCGGCTCCAGAAGACCCTGATATCCCATACACACTCTATATTAAAATGTCCATTTTGACAGCTAAAATAAAACATGTTTTCAGTCTGGTATGAAGATGATTGTGGTCTGAATAATGTGTTTAACTCCCCTTTCTGATTTTATGATATATAAATAAGTAGGGACGTTACTGATCCGACTGCAGACAGCTGGGTTGTAGCTGTTTGTCAGGAGGCTTAAAGCCCACCTCAGCGTCAGCTCTTTGCCTGTTTTTAGGTTGACCAAAATGTATGATAGAGTCAGCAATTCCAATATGGCGACCACTATTGATGGGCTCCCAAACAGCCCTTCATAAACCCATTTGTTAACATGGAGGAGGCAGAGCTTATACCCTATACTACAGCCAGCCAGTAGGGGGAGCTTCAAATGTTTTGGCTTCAATATTTGGGAGCTGTCATGTCATCTATCTTTTTATACAGTCTTTGATTGAGAACCATCTGAGCTGTAGATTTGCTGCTACACTTTCAATTTCTGTGTCATTACCTTCTTTTGGCTGATTGTCCTTCAAGTTTTTCCACTGCTGAAGATAATCCATGTTGGCCATCGCCCCCACGATCTTTACGTCCAGCAGCCTGAGAGAAACGCCATCACCTTGACTCTGCATTAGTGGCAGGTCCACCTCCCTGCGATCCAACCCTCCAGGAGGAAACTCCTCGTCAGCTACCTGTGCTGATGTGGAAAACCTCTTTAGGACTTCCAGGTAGCTCTCGGGTCCAAGCTGGTCCCTGTTTGCTCTCAGGTACTCTGCAGATTCCTGGGCAACATCCCTGAGGTAATTAAGAGACGCTTCACTCTCACAACGCCTGACCTGGTCTTCAGCGTAAAAGTAGGCAGTTACAGAGACGTCTTCGACATGGTCATGGCCTGTGGAGGGTAAAGCAAACAATTTTGAGAGGTCGTAAAGCAATTGATAAAGGGAAGGAGATATTTAGAGACTTGGTGAGGACATACCAGGAACTGTGAAGCAAAGTGTCAGGCCGTCATCTCCTCTTTTTCCTGTTGTCACATGAGTGAGTTCAGAGCCTTGAACAACAACATAAAGCTCTGCCTCTTCAGGAACATTTGCCTGTAGCTTCACATGAGCCTCCACCTGACCCTGAGGTGAGAAAAAGAAATCCATGTCATAAATCCATCGACAAATCTGCACAGTTGATCGATCGTTTCAGGGAGTTTTAAAGGTAAATGTTAAATATTTGCTGATTCCAGCATCTCGAACGTACGATTGAATTTCATTACTCAAATTACTTCCAAGGTTTTTTGGTTTTCTTTAGATGACATTTCCATAGAGAACTCAACTCATGAGCGCAACAAAGGGATGAAAATTTGTACCCCAACTTATCCCGACCTTTTCCTGCCAGAGTAACAACTCTGTAAGAATTAAGGTTGCGCCAATGTGTAAACGCAGCAGGTAGTCAGGAAAGTTCATTGCTAACAAAGGCAGGGGTGTTAATTTTTATATCCTGGGACTGTTTCGAGAAAGGTGCGTAACAAATTATTCAGATTCTTTTTGCTGGTATGTTCTTTTTCACTCTTTCATTTTATGAAGTGATTATGTCCAATTACACGTACCATTGATATAAAGGTAGCTACTAGCTACTATCATGATAGTGTAGACCAATTTAGATACATCACACTTTACGTGTCCCTTGTTATGTCATATCTTGGTCGCGTCCCTCGACCATCCCTGTCCGATATGGAAGATCTCTTGACACTGATATGAGATGTGCGTATGTGAAAAAGGCTTTCAAGAGAATCTGTCTTGTTTAATATCAGCAGGCTGACAAGTTCATGTCAGAACTCATTGTCCTGACTTTGAAGAGTGAAATTAGACAGCAGGGAAAAGTGTGTGTATGTGTGTGTGTGTGTGTGTGTGGGGGGGGGGTTATTTTCTCACAATGGGAGTGAGGTGCACCCAACAGAGCGTCTTCTTCATGGTCCATCTTCATAATGAGATTCATTATTTCTGTTAGGTTGACCTTGTTGTTTTTTTTTATTTCATTGACCTCACCTAAACTCTGCATCACCTCAAAGACACCCAGATCTCTCACCAGCGTCCATGAACTACTGAACATATTGAGGGGGAAAAAAGAGGCGGATAGATTTTATAATGTAGAGGTGATAGAACCCAAACACAGAAAACAGGATTACTTCTTAAATAACTCATATTTTTTACTACATTTGAAATGTTTCCACACCATTAAACCACCATTTCAGGAGTAAAGCCCTTTTTTACTAGCAGAATTAATAACCAATCGTGGGAACCTTAAGACTTATTCAGTACTCTTTTCTTGAACTGTAAAATAAGGTTAACTGCATCTTGCAAGTTCAAGAGGAAATGCATACTTCAAGTTCTATTATTGTATCATATCCTTATCTTCTGTTTTCTTGTCCTCAGCTTGGGGTTTTATCTGAGGATAAATAGAGCCGTCCTTCATTTATCTTCATTGTTAATACTTTAGGCCAAGGCATCCATCATGTTTAAATGTATTTTAGGGACTCCATCAGCTCAACTTTTGATTTTAAGATTGTAACCATTTCCTCACAAGTCACACACAACCCTTTTTTTTTTTGTTTCCCAATCAAAGACTGATTGAAATACTTGAGGGCTTTTAGTTGGTCTGACTTGTGTGATTATAATTATCACATGGCTGCCAATGAAAAGAAGAAAAAAAGACACACTAAACAGATTTGACAGTGGGATAAAAGAAGAAGAAGAAGTCAGCAGGATCATGTTGGACAGCGGGGAAATTAAGAGTTGTATGTGTAGGTTCTCAGTCATCCAGGTCATTGTAAATTTGAAGCTTGACTCAAAGGAAACTGGACTGGATAAGAGTTGAAGTGTGAGAGAATATGGTGAATCAACACCCAATTGAAGAGAATAATTACATTAATCCTGCACTTGACCATCAAAGGGGAATTTTATATTCTTCAGTTAATCAGAATTGTTTTTATCTATATAAGATTGTTTTGCAGTATATTAATTATCACAGAGATTCGGATTATCTTGGGCCATATATATCAAGCATTGCATCGTATTGTACAGTTTTGTATCATGTCATATCGTATGTGATGCCCACCCTTAGTACCAAAAATAAAATTGTAAACTTGATTGCAGTACTTTGTGCATCCTTCAGGGACAATGAATGTCTAAGTTAAACACATTCCATCGTATTTCCTTTCTACATTTCTTCAAGATTTGTCCGTCTACGTTGGCCTCGGCACTACGGTGTGAAAGGAAGGTGTTTGCAAAAAGACACAGATAAAGGCTGGTTTTCCAAAGTGCGCCTTAATAAGATAATGACATGTGAGAGGTTCTCCACACAGCCTTGTAAGGACAGAACATCTTGTCCCTGGCTAACAGATCAATAATTGGGCTCTCTCAAGGTCTACAATAACAACCATGCCTTCAAACTCTTATCAGTCTTTTTATTTGCTTTGCCTCTAAACTCTTGGCGCTTCAAGACTTGCTATCAGCGTCGGGTCCGTAGACTGATAATGGAGGTCTGAGGTCTGAGTCAGACTGCAGTTTTTCCAGCTTGTTGTGTGCACTAAGTGGTGTGTGTAGTACCACTTAGTGTACACTTAGCCCTGTTAATGTTATCAGTGATTGTTTTTCCACCTTAAAGGAAGATAAGTCGACAGCCTGGCCTGAGGTTTGTAGAGCAATCCTGGTTAGCAAGACACTGGGAATCAGTTACATTTCATACATTTTGAAACAGTAGAATGTCTTTGTTTGGGCCCAAGCACCAACCGTGCAGAGGATCTATTGTTTTGGTTTTCAAGAGTTTGCCAAAATGTGCCAAAGAAATCACATTTTGAGGGCCGAAAAATTCTCTGGAAACTCATGAAAAAAATAGGCCTATTACATTCAATGTGGATCATGCTAATGGGTGTGAAAAATGCCAGTGTGTTTCACTTACATGTATGAAATTTGGTGGAGATATGTATCATGTCCAGAGCGGCAAAAAAAAAAAAGCCCCACACACCCAAACTCTAAACTCAGAAGGAAGTCCACTTCCATTTATTCATTTTGGTGTATTTTTGCCCATTTCCAAGGGTCATACTTGGATTAACTCCTCCTAGGGAATATATCCAATCATGCTCAAATTTGGTGTACAGCTAGAGGAGACCTTGGTGAAGAAAATGTATTAATCTTGGCATGGCTTTGGCGAGCCTTCAACTTTGCATGTTTCACCATCATAAAGGAAGTAGTTTAGAACCCACTGTTCCAATGCCCCACCCTGACCAAAACTTTACAATGAGGGCCCAAACCTGGACACAATATTTGGTGATTATTATAGCGCCACCTATTGCCAATAGGAAATGTTATATTTTGCGCTAGAAGCTACTGCTCCAAGGTTGTCACATATCCACCTCAAACTTGTGTAAAACAATGCTTTAAGATGTTAATTTATCGTAGAAAATTCAAAGGAAGTTGCTGTAGAGGTAGTATGGTATAGAGGGACTTTTCTATTCCAATACTTGGACAAAGATTGTATCTGCTATCACAATAATCCTTTCTATTTATTCTCACATAAAAAAGTCATGATCTCATAAATCATTTTTTTCCCAATAGTGGCCTTAAGCTATGAGATACAAATGTCCATGGAAGACCCAGCAATGTATGTTTTAATATTGTCTTATTTTTTAATATCTTTGGATTCTGTTTCCATTGAATTGTCCAAACAATCTGCAGCAGCCTCACAATATATTGCTATACACAGGTATAATCTGATCAGACAGAACCGCTTGATTCTAACTGTGTCTCCTTTGCCTCGGGGAGACGAGGAAGGGCGGTTACTGACTGGACATAAGACGTCAAACTGATGTGATCTCTGGCCTTTTCTCCAGGGCTTTATCATCACACAAGCTGATCCAGTAACAATGAAATATTCAACACCTTGGTGGTTTAAGCTCATGCTCTCCATATGGGCAGTTCCTATGTCGGGGATAACGTGTTAATTATGGAACAACAACACAAAGAAGTTAAACACAATGCAGTAAAAGATTTAAAGAAAATGCAGCCAGTGCAATAAAACATCATAACTGGATGGAATTAAAAAAAGTGTTTTAATTGAAGCGCAAAATCCAAAGGATCCACACGTGACGTGGTTTGATAATCTCAACATGTTGTTGTCCTTTCAGAGGGGGAAAAAAGTCATCAGATCTGCTGCCTGGTCTCCAGGAAACCAGCAGTCATCAGCTTTAAAGCTCTTTGCAATGATCTCCTGAGTGCAACACGTAGGTGACGTCAGGGGAGCATGATCAGTGCCACTGCAACAACAAAAACAGCTCCAATAACAGCCAGGGCCCTGAATGAGTCAGCAGGGACAGAGTATATGTTATTTTAAATGGTGACAATTTCTTTTTTACAGTGCAGTATTTTTGGAAGCGTATTGCGGAAATAGCAACAGAAGCTCTTATTTATGGAATTGACGGGTATTTATCTGAACTTAAGAAACTCCAGTGAAACAGAACTGTATTGAAGTCTTGAGTGTGGTAGTTAACTGAGCTGGAGGCCTTTTCTCATACTCAGCTGAGACACATACCTCTGATTTAATCTGCTGTGCAAATGAGATACTAATAACTAGCCTGCATGTCAGAAGGGGAGCTGTCAGTAATGCTGGAGCGGTGCCACAGACGTTTCATTTCAGAGAACAGGGCTGCCAAGGACAAACTTATTGTTATATAATAATAATTTAAAAAAAGGAAATAAGTACTGGGACTTTGTGAATGTTGTCTGAAATCAATCCCAAAGCTGTTTTTTTTCATTCAACTGAGTGAGCTAAAGCAATATCAATCAATCTATTCAAACATTTTCTAAAGCTTATGTGGTTTCTTTTCTTCTTCTTCTTCTACAATTTATAGCTTATCTGACATCTCGGGCTGACATGTCTCGCTGTTTGATTCGATTTTAATTCTTGAGGTCATGATTCACTATTCTCGATCCAAAATGATTCTGGATTCTGGATTCAAAGTCTATTTTTGCATGAGTCCATACTTCAGGATCTACTCCAGTCATCTGTAAGACCGGCTGAATTTCTTGCTGCTCTATTTGGCATTCTACTGAGTTAAAGAGCTAGCATTAGCACGATTTTTGGAAGTTATGAATCTATTTTAAATCTCAGAAGATAAGAAAATCAATAGAGAACAGGCAGATAGAGATTTGTTTCTGTATTCAATGGGTTGGCAGTAGCTCAGTCTGTAGGGACTTGGGTTGGGAACTGGAGAGTCGCCAGTTCAAGAACAAAATATGGAAGTTAGTCTGGTTTGCTCGAGAGGTGCCAGGTCACTTCCTGCTGAATACTGCAGAGGTGCCAAAACCCCCAGAGCTCTGATGTGCTCCCTGCTTAGCAGCCCCACTCTGACATCTCTCCATTAGTTAATGTCCACAGGTCCTGTTTGTGAATATGTGTGTGAGAAGCACATCCATCAATAACAGAGTGTTAACCAGAATTTCCCTCAGGGATTGTAAATGTAACATTAAAAAGTATATTTATATCTCACAGCAGATTTCAACGTCAGTGCACAGTCTCCTTGAACTGGAATTATTTTTAATCACAAAGACACATCTGGATGAACAAAATCTCTTTAACCTCAGTCCAGCTCTGGAGCCCAATAAAACCTCTTTAAACACAGGAAGTGCCACACTTTCAGCCCGCAACTCAATGCACCCATTTATCCATTGATCCAGCTGAACAGTGTCTGCTTTGCAGCGTTGCATGTGCGGAGGTGCACCGTAACACTTTACTAAAAGGTGTTACAATAACAGGCTTTATATCACAGCGGCGTTGCCTTGGCCCACCTACACAAAGCCCAGCATTGAAATCTGGATCTCATTCGGCAGTGAGAGTTGCCGCTGTTGAGCCGTGACCTTCAGGGGGAGGAGACGCCACTTCCTCTTAATGGAGAGGTGTGTGTGTCAGCCCGTAATGATTCACATGCCTGGCCTCCAGACTGACTGGTCCTCAATCAGACTCTATGAGCGAGTGAAGGCTACGTTTTTTTTTTGGAGCAAGCATCCCCCCCACCCCACCCCCACCCCCACCCCCCATCTGAAACTGGTGACACAGCAAAACAAGCAGACACTCTGCTTACCAGAAATCTGGCAACGCTTCAGCGAATGGCCCACCCAGTCCGCCACACTCACGGGTAGAATATGGGCGAGAGAGAGAGAGAGAGAGAGAGAGATGTTGGATATGGTGGGGTTGGAGGTGGAAAGGAAGGCGGATGGAAGAAAGGAAAGCAGCCGAGAGAAACGTCGAAAAAGACGATAATTCAAACCACACCTGCCCTCCATGCTCTCTAATATGCTTCCAAAAAGAAAAATATGCACTCTTCACAGTAAAAACGCCAAGAAACAAATGGGTACGAGATCCAATTTTGGCCACATGTTTTCACTGTGGGAGCTGTGCTTTCATTTGTGTAAGGCCGGTCTTCCCCAGGGGCCGAAAAAACCCTCCTGGCTTAAGTTTCACCTGCGACACAAGGCCTGCCAGTCAACAGGCGCACAGTGGGAGAGCCAGGACTGAGAAAGAGAAAAAAACAGAGGGGGAGACTAGTGTGTTCTCATTCTGCTGAAGAGAAAGAGAATTGGAGGTTGAATGTGGGAAACATAACCACACCCGTAAAGTACCCAAACAGACCACCGTTTGTAAGACCACCAACACATCAGAGGCACTTACATAAAGAGGCACCTCTCGTCTGTCCACCTCCATTTTCTCGCCATCCACCAGATGCCTGCAAAACAAAAGCCATGTTACTATAAAGAAAGGAAAATAACAACCAACACTTTTGGCAGGAAGATGATATTTTTAAATCTTACTTTAACAAAGCTTTTTAAAGCACCTCTGAGAAGCTTTCGTTATGCATTGTTTTTGGCGACCCCTGTGGACAAAGTGGTCATTGCTGATATTGTCCTGTATAATTGTAAGTTGGGTTTTTCACCCAAAATAATTCTGCAATTTTCTATCTCTCAAACCGGTCACTCATTGTGAATCTTTTCCATGAAAAATTGTAGCGTGCAGGTAATCACTCCATTCAACGCCTACTACCTGAAACCTTAAGTATATCCATTCAGTCTTCTCCAAGAATGTCTTTTTTTGCTTATCAGTTATTAATCCCATTCCTTTAACTTTTAGTTTGAAAAAGAATCCATGTTCACCTGTGTGTTTGAAGCTACATTAAAGGTTGGAGTCAGTAGAAATGTTGGTAAGCGCTTGTAAACAACGTTCAAACTGGGACCCTCCTCCTTGGCTCATCGACCCCCAGAAGCGCACACTCATTGCAGGACTTAGTGTGTACGTTTACTTCCTGTACCTACACTGCTAGCTACCACACGCTAGCACAAGCTAACCGCCGCTGTCAAACAGAAAGCAGGCCAACTCCACATACGCGAGGGGAAAGCCAACCATGACGTTCAACCTCATTTTGGAACAAGCTTTATCCACTTGTCGTTCGCCTCATTGTGATTATATTTTCTCTTCTTCCAAGACATCCAATGACTGAGTTATAGTCGCTCCTAAACTCACCTGCTGAGCTGTCATTGGCTGGAGGAAACACATCAGCTCCCCGCCTAGAAATGCCCCGAGTCAACCAAAACATCAAAATCTAGACAGAGGAGAGGGTCTCTGCAGACGGAGGCCGTTAAGTGATGACTGAGAGTGGTCATATTTTAAGGTCGTATATATAAGTCTATATTTTATTTTGTAGGAACAACCTCCTGACTCTATCTGGAGCTAGAATAACAGCGTCTGGCTCCTCGGGCAGGAAGCAGCAGCAGCAGCAGCATGAAGGGTAACTGTGTCATCAGCACACACCTGATCCGCTGTGACTTCACTCAGAGCTGTGAATAGTGCATGACTTCAAAGCAGCACAGTGGTGTCGGCTCTACAGGCTGCGCTTTGTCCACACACTCATTTACATGAGCTGGTGCCACACAGAGCAGCTGGGACTGTTTTTCATAGAACATCAAAAGACGACACGGTCTGTCGACGGAGAGACAGCGGAACGAGTTTCTCGCTTCTTTAAGGCGCTATCAGGACTTCAAGTAGTTTTTTATTTTCCATCGTTTATACATCTGAAAAACAGTTTTCTCCTTTGATTTAAAATGTTGTCAGTAAACATTCTCATAAATATATAACCCGGTGATGATGGTGACGGTCTTTAGACAGTATGCAGGAGCTTGCTTACAATTTCTCGATTGATAAAGAAACATTTTGGATGCCTGGTACTTCTATTTTTGTTGACGTGACGGTATATTTAAAAGGTTACAGCGGACCCTCTGCGCCCCCTTTGGTCTTAGTATGAACTTCAGGGCGCAGGTACAGAATGCCCAGGATGAGGACTAAAAGATGCGATCCATTCTTTGTACTAAGGCCTGACCGATATGACATTTTTGGGTCCGATACCAATATTGATATTGCAGAGAAAAAATCTGATACCTATATATCTGCCGATATCTTTCTTAAATCTATGAAATCCGTAGAGATAGATAGATATACATTTACACATTTATGGCGTTGATGCGGATATCAACCCCTTGTGGAAAAGATAAACAGTAAAATGAAGACAAGACTGGAAAGTAATCGTGCATGTACGTGCATTATCGCTTGACTTGAGAGGGATGATGCTTGTTGTAATTCATACAGCGCCCTCTGCTGGCGAAAGAGAAATGCAAGTGTAATATAAGGAAACTCCAATTTAATGCTATTTGATTAGGGGGATAAATCGAGTAATATCGGCGCATATCTGCGATAAATTAGCCGATACAGGATAGTCACTGGATATGCTAATATTGGCCGATATTATCAGCTAGCCGATTAATCGGTCGGGCTCTACTTTGTACCACGCAGTATTCAGCTGCATGAAATCGGCACTTTATCCAACTTGCTGTTTGAATCCCTTCATGTAGTCATGTGATGCTTTAATGACGTATTTTTGTTTGTTTTTGAATGAGTTTGTGGTTCCAACGTCTTTTGTCTTATTGTGTTTTTATGCTCTCAAATTCCCCTCGGGGCAATCAAGGTTTCAATCAATCATTCATTCACAGAGATATTCATGTCGTTTGATTTTTACTTATATTCAAATTTTGGTGTTATTGTGAGCCATGAATCGTATCGAATCGTGTGTTTCCCACCCCTACATGACACCGTGTGCAGGATATATGAGGTCAGTGAATTTAAAACCATAACCCTAGCAGGAGGCTTCAGGACTTTTTCTGTGTATTGGGTCAAACCAAAGATGACTTCATATTATTTTATGAAAAACAAAACTATTGTGCGACGCAGCAGAGCCGCATCAACAACAGGATCCGATATCTTAAAGTAATCAGGCCCAGTCACATTATACTGTAATACACCAGCAGACGACCTCTGGGTTTGAGTAACAATAATATCACTGTCACGTTTGCGTGCTGTAATGATTGTTTTTAATGGAATATCATCGATAGGAGAACCATAAGATGCCACAGGCCTGGGCGTCAGGATCCTACACATTTATTTGTAAAGTGAAACTAAAGAAAGTTTAAGTGTCTTAACGCAGAATAAACATAGCACAAAGTTGGCAGGCTGCGCCCCTTTACATCAACAACTCTGAAATATTCTGGTATGTTTGTGTTTCTGTACGGTTTAAAGAAATAATCTGACGTAAAAAAGGATCCATTTTTATCCAAAAAATAACCACAAGGACACAGAATTAGACACCACATTCGTAGTGTGAGCGTGCACCTCGAATCCCGATGGCTTGTTGTTTCTAGTCGTCACAGGATTTGTGTCCGTCTTTGTCCTCACTCAGCCTGACGACATGTTCAATGTGAACAAGAAACCTGAGCTGGCTGCAGGCCACGCACTCCGAGAGCAGAGCGTGAGAAAAGAGATTACACATAACAAGAGAGCGCACGCTGTCCTACAGCGTTTAGGAAGCTCGTTCTGACATCTGAATATGTGATGGAAATATTTTTTAAAAGCACAGGCAGGTTTCATGTTGTCCTGAACATTTTTACGAGAGATGCGTCATTGAATAATCAAATTCCTCTCACATGACAAACTGCAATCGGTTACAGGCTGCATGGAAAGAGGGAAATACCTGCAAACACAGCTGAAGATATTAATCTGATTTTGGTATAATGGAGATATATTTGGAACTAGATTCACTTATGACTTCTGAAAAAAAAATAAGCTCCAAGTTATGACTACACTTGAAAGCAACATTTCAACTCAGGAGTGAAATGGGATAAATAAATGTGAAGTGCGGCGCGACCGATATCGGATTTTTGGGGCCGATATCGATATTAGGACGAAAAAATATCTGATATCGATATATATCTTTCTTAGATCCATCTCCTATTTCTAGAGATAGATTCATGTAGATTTAGATGAATACATTTGTTGTGTTGCTCCCTTAAAGCAGTTATCAAACACTTTTGGAAAAGTTATATAATGAAGACAAGATGGTCACTCAACTGGAAGGTAGATGCGCATGTTTGGACGTGCATCACTGCTTGAGATTCTGGAGAGTGATAACGCTTGTTGTAATCCATAAAGCGCCCTCTGCTGGCAAAACAATGCTGTATCGGCGCATATCTGTGTTCAAATTAGCCGATACTGATAGTAACTGGATATGCTAATATTGGCGGATATTATCGGCCGGCCGATTAATCGGTCGGGCTCCGGTGTGAAGGTTTACTTCATTTGATGATCTTCAGTAAGGAAGGAAAGGGAAATGTATTGATGTAGCACATTTCAGCAACAAGGCCATTCACAGAGATTTAAACAAGACATCAAACGCATCATGACAAAGGGGAAGAGAAACATTCAGGAGACAGCACTGCAGCACAGAAAGATGCATTTGTTGAAAACTGGGTAAAATTAGTAGAAACATACATTTTCTACTCTCAGACCAGATTTTCTGTAAACTTGTTATGTTTGCCTTCCTTGTCCTGCCAGGTGTGTACGGTCTTCTTGTTCATGTTACCTCATACGTGAAGTTACCTCACATATTTCTGGATGTATTTTCCAATATTTTGAAATAAAGAGGGGAGGATTATGGGGGGAAAAAATAGGAGGACATTGCTTTGGGATAGTAAAAAGTGAATTAAAATTAAGTGGTTCATGTGACGCTTCCTTGACAAAAGACACTGTAGTCTGTATTTCTGAGCTTTAAAAAAAAAGAGAAAATGATTCATATCTAAAGGACAAATAACCTCCTCGAAGAACAACTGCAAACACCAGTTAATAAACTCTCATACTACAAAGTGAAACAGGATTTTAAAACTATCATAAAAAAAACCCATTAAATTAATTCCCACAATCATTGTGGAACTAAAAATGACCTCTACTGCTTTCAGTGATAAGTGAAAGTCCTGCACAGTACAGTCAAAGAAAGTCAGTAAGTGTGAGAGCAGAATGAGAGTAGAATAGGTATGAATCATGAAAGCGCGTTTTTACGGTTTACCTATGAACGCACCACACATTTGATCATCTATGAATCAAAGAATAAAAAAGATGCAAAGTGGAAAACATGGCATTAACCTCCCTGTGCAGTGTTTTAACACCTTAAACTATCTTCATCTAAAGCTTTAGTTTAAAATGATTCAGGTTGCCATTACCTGCTGTCGACTCGTTTTCTTCTCTTCTCCGGTGTGTCGAAAAAAAACTCCCACGACTCTTTCTTTTCACTTTACACTCTCCGTGAATTAGAAATGTAAAGTTTGGTGATTAATCCGTTATAATCCAAATCTCTCCGCCTCGTGTGTGTGTGTGTGTGTGTGTGTGTGTGTGTGTGTGTGTCTGCAGCGGCTGTGAGTTTGTTTGCAGGTGTCGTCAGAGTTGTGTCTCCTCTCTGCTGCTGCTCTCTCCTCTGGTCCAGCCCCCTTCACTGCTCACACACACACACACACACACACACACACACACACACACACACACACACACACACACACACACACACACACACACACACACACACACACACACACACACACACACACACCGGGCTGCACGACTGAACACTCAAATGAAGCCTTAGCAAACTCCCATTATGTGATATGTATTATTTTACATTGAGTGTCTACAGTGAGTTTAAAACGTCATTCCCGGCTTTATTTTCATTGGTTATATTTTCTGTAACAACAAAATAAAAACTTGTGTCTCATCCTTTCATTCTCCACCAATCAGCGACGAGTGGGAGTGACGTCACTTCAACTTGTGCTCAGTTGTTGTGAAGGTGGTTCACAAGAAGCATCTGTAACTTAATGAGGAGATTTTTTAGGTGACTATGAAACAGCCTGAAAAAAATATTTTGATGCCTCTTTGATGACCACAAAAAAAGATTCACAATGAGCGACGAGTTTGATAGTTAAAGACTTTATATGTGATTTTTCACACTTAAATATAATATAAATCAAGTATCTCCTCTGAAAATAACTCTGTGAGTCATGACTGTCTACAATGGGTGTAACACCCGAGTCCCACTGTCTGTGATGTTTTCAGAGTTTTCAGAATCCTATCTTCACTTTGTTTACATCGCCCGGACGGCCGGCTGACTCCTCCCCTCGTGTATAAAAGTTGTTTAATTGAGGGACTAGAGAAAAGAAGAATAACATACTGTACTCACTGCTTAACTGTGTTTCTAGATCACGCTCATTTCAGGTAAATTTACATGCAGTGTGAAGATACCAGCATAATAAAGATCGCTAGCATTAGCATGCTAACACAACAATGCAGGGCGAGTTGTTTTGGTTTCATGCTGGTGCTCAAGGGCGACATCTGCTGGATCAAAAAAAATCGCATATAAAGCCTTTAAACTTTGAGATTTTTTTGTTATAAAACTTTTACTGAAACATGTTCAGAACAAGATCGGTAAACACACAGAGGGACCTTCGGTGTCCACAGGGGGCGCCAAAATCAACGCAAACTTCAAGTAGTAGGAATCCTCCCAAAGGGGGGCCCGTTGCTGTGAAAACCAAAGTTTGTCAATTAATTTTACAGAAGGAAAATTAAAATGAAAAATCTGTATAAGAGTGAATAAAGAATGAACGCTGGTTGGAGGAGCCCCCAATTATTTTTTTGCCTTGGGCCTCAACATACTCTCGAATCACCACTGCCTACTCAGACACACCAAAGCACAAGTATGTAGTGCTCATCCAAAACTAGTTCATCTGAGCTTTTTCATCACACAGTGTTTATTTTAGTACTGTTTATTTTTATATAGACATAATGACCACATGTAAAGTGACTCAACAGGTGAATGGTAAAGCATTGACGAGGAGAAGACAGTGCTCTTTTATATCAGTCTCCTATTTGCATGAGATACGTGACTTCCTGATCGATAGAAATCTCTCAGGTTGGGTTGGAACAGTAATCACACACAGGTGACGCAGATGTTCAGCAGGATGTCTGACAGTAACATGAATACTTACCCACTCTTCCTTCTCCCAGACTCGTCACACTGACTGGTCATGAAGGACAGGTTAACGCTTTGAAATGAGGCCAAAGTTTACAGTGTGCAACAATTACTGACTTCTGTTGATGCAGCCTGAAGTCCGTGTTCATTCAACAGTTTTATTGTTTTCTTTAATCAGGATGATACGAGCATGATAGATCATTTTAAAGAGATGTATATCAAATCAGTATATTATTGATCAATGCCGTGTAGTGCCCTCTATTGGAACAACTGTGGCAGTATGTAAAAAGTGAATGACTTTACAATACTGCCATCATGTGGGGAGTTTGAAAATAACTTTCAGAGTCTTCACCTTCAAACCAACTTTTGTTTTCTCAAAACGAAATGCCAAATGCGTCAGAAAGATGTTCAAACATAAAATATAATCTGTCTGCAGCACTTACTGCCCTATAGTTCTAAGATCCAAAACGAGTCAGGAACACATCACTAGATCATCCCAGTACCAGCTGACAAAAACAGCCCTGGTCCCATATTATATCAGGTCAACAACCTCAGTTAGGCATTTCAAGCAGTCGCCACAAACTCTGCATCACTGTCCGCCAAGTCTTTCTGCCAAAACAAACAAAATGACCCCTCACTCAATCACTTCCAGGTCACTTCCGGCATTTGGTATAATCCCTTTCTGTCAAGATTTCTGTTGTTTTTAATCTTGTTTGGGGACTGGTAAAAGTGTTCTGCCACTTGTACATTTGTCTCAGCGCTTGTAGGAGTATTACACATCTTGTAAATTTGTTTTATAAAATATAAATGTGTTTTTCAAAATGTCAATTTGTCTCAGATTTTATAAAATTGTTTCACACTTTGTAATTTCGCTTTGTACTTCTCAGCCACCGTAGGAACCTGCTGTAAACCACTTTTGACTGAGTCAGGCCCATTTACCTGTAACTTTAATCTTTTCCTGTATAATAAATGAAATATTTACTTTATCTTCTTTATGTGCATGTGCTCCAAATGTCCTGCAGATGGCGACAGCAGTGCACTCCAAACTTGGGGGAAAAAAAGCAGCAGGTTATCAGAGCAAAACAGAGCAAATAAAAATTCATTTTCATTCTCAATTATTCAATAAGAAAGCAACACAAGATCTTTCTGATTAACTGATAATCAGATAATCTCTTTACACTCATTTATCACCATGTTTTTTTTTAACAGTTATTTATTTACCAGCAATCAAATCTGAGCAGAAAGAGGAAAGCCAGGGATCCAAGCACAACTGTCGTTTCATTAGCCCTCTTATCTGAAAAACACTTTCTTACACAGGCAGAAATAACAGCTCATAAATTGCTGTATGTGTGGTAATATTTACTAAAACAACCAGAGACTCAAAGGTTCCTCTTGCCCTCTCAAACATACTAGTTTTAATATTAAGTCATTAAGTTGAGGCTCAGGGATTTAAATTTCACACTCCTCAGTCACAGCAAAGTTTTAAATTCTCTCTTCATACTTTCATTACAGTAGCTTTTTCTTTACACATAATTCCCAAAAGAAAAAGACCCACTTTACTTTTGCTTTTGCTTTTTAAGAAATGTTTGGACATCCAGCATCTAATGTCTAAGAGAATTAAGATAATTTTTGCTGAGTATCATTTGAATAACAGTGGTAAGTAATGTTTTGCTCTTACCTAATTTTACCGAACAGCAGCATGTAAATGAAGAAAAGTATGGGGCCTAGGATGGAGCCTTGAAGGACCCCGCATGATAAATAGATTGGCTGTAAAAGAAGTGGATTTGCCTGTGTTCACTGTCAAATCCAGAACTCCAACCACATGCTTCAGGCGATCACTTAAAGTGGCCAACAGAATCAAAAGCAGCACACAGGTCCAATAAAATCAGGACAGCGCAGTTACCTGAATCGACTGAGAGGAGGTCATTATGTCCTTTAAGTAAAGCAGACTCAGAACTATGGGCTACCCCGAAACCCGGCTGAAATCTATCCAATATGTCCGGTATGCTCCAGCCTCCTGCGACCCTGAACTGGAAAAGCTGTTTTTATCAGCAGCTGGACCAAATTTAAATATTGTCTACTTAATATCACTGAATCAGAGCAAGCAGCATCAACACAATTCTCAGTGTGTATACTGAGAGTCCACATAAGAATCAAGATGTTCTGAATACTAATGACTGATACAAACATTCTCAGAGGCTTGAACAAGGTTTATGCTGCAAAGCCTCATCAAACCAGCAGAAAAATCACCTATTTTGCAGCTTTTCAAGCCCCGACAGTCATAACAAACCGAGAAAGTCAAAATACCTGCCGGGGTAAAACATGGGAGAAGTCAGATATTCTGTTTGGTAAAAAGTAGATAAATTATACACACATAAAGCACTGAGAGGCATGCTGGGACCCACACCTCCTCATCATCTCTACAAACACAACACTGAAAAAGGAGACTGATGCCATGTTTACACCTTCAGATTCAACAGATTTTGAAGAATTGTTGGCTGTGTAAGCTCTAAATCAGATTAATATCACTGAACTTTTGAGCACAGATAATGACCACTGCTGGATTGGATTTGTAATTTATCGTCATTAATGAGGTAAACTGATCTGAAAGAATATTAAACAAGCTCAGATCTGCGCTGCTCTGTTGACCATTTCTTATCCTGTCCACCTTTTCCAAAGCTGAGGGCTCATTATTTGATTATTATTAGAAACATCTGCCCAGCATCGACCTCACACTACACATGTAAAAAAAAAACTCACAGAGGCCGCGCTGCACATGCAGACAGTTTAAATGAAGGATGTTCCACATTCAGCACTTGGCTTTTCTCCTTCTATAAACACAACATTACGGTCCAGCACTAAGCAGAGTGTGACAGACTTTCACATCAACAATAAGTCTGTGTAAAATATATTTCATATTATCCCGTTTTCCTACAGTTTAGTCTTCCCTAAAAACTTCCAGATCGCCTCTTTAATCTTCTTTATTTCAGTCCTTCTGGTTACCAGTTGCAATACTCATATTTGCTGGTCTATACAGAACCAAGAGCGCTGACAAATCATGGATGGATGGGCCCTATTTTTGTGCAGGTCCTGGTATGGATAGGCTGTGCAAAGTTCTAAATCACTGGCCTTACCTTCATGCAGCTGCAGGCCCCAGAAACCTTGCTCCTTTTCCCTCTTTACGGGCGGCCTTGATCGGGGGAAAACTGTCTTTTCTTTTAATGCACTGAGGGCATGGGATAATCATCTGAAAGAACCAGAGTCAAAAATCGGGGGGGGAGAGAGAGCCACTGGTTGGATTCCAACCCGGGAGTTATTCAGAGTAGGGAAACATCCCACAGGAAGGTATGATTTCTGTCAACAAGAGGAGACAGTAGAACACATTATCATTCACTGTCTCAAGATATGAGATAAAGGAACTGACACTGAGACTTACCTGGGGGGACAGAGCCTTCTCCATAGCTGCCCCCTCCCTCTGGAACTCACTCCCTACACACATTCAACACTGCACCGACCCTCCTACTTTCAAATCACTGATCAAAACTCACCTCTTCAAACAAGCTTTTAATGTATGATTGTGATGTATTTTTCTGTTTTCTGTAGTTTTACCTTTATTGTTGTTATCTTTATGATTTGTGTGTAATGTTGCAATGTCTGTTTGTCTGTCGTTACTGTGCTGTTCTTTCTGTTTTTAACTATTGTAAAGTGTCTTTGAGGTTTTTTTTATCAATAAAATGTATTATTATTATTATTATTATTATTATTAATAACAATAATAATAATAATAAAGAAGGTACCTGTGTGTCCGATCAGCCCGAAAGCTGTTCATTTGCACTTACTGATGTTGTTTCCTCCTCCCTAGATCCTTGATTATGTTATAGGCCTACTACTCTCTGATGTTCATCGCTTTGGATAAAAGTGAATAAGTGACAGTCTACAAACAAATTCTATGGACATGTGCTGTAGATTTGTATTTCAATATCTAAGGAGAACTAATTAAATAAATAAAGTTAAATAAAGATAAAGAGAATTTAGTTATTATTATATATTATTTTATATAATATTTATATTATTATATATATATATATTATTATTTTTTTGTCAATGTAGTATTATGCTTCCCGACCCACACTCCATACCAGTTGGTGGCGGTAATGCACCAAAAACATTGTCTGACAACCGGAAGAAAACGACCAAGAAGCAGAAGAACTACAACACAATTTGCGCATGCGCGGGTCCTCCAAAACACCGAAATTACCGCAGGAGGATATTGAAGGAAAACAATGCTATATCTTGTAAGTAAATACATTTTTTGAATAAAGTATGGTTTGTATGTGAACGGTGTTTTTATTTTTGAATGTATTTTGAACGTCAGTGTGACACACGGTACGATAACAGAAGTCAGCAGGCTGTTGTTTGGTGTTCAACATTCAGAGCTGATTTATTTCGATAATTTGACTTCATTATGAAACATCAGCTCGAATACAAGACCTGCTGGTGTTTGTTAAATACACGATCTTCATTTTCCAGGTGTCTGCAGTGTGAGCTCAGTGTGACAGCTCGGTGTGTGTTCAGTGGAGGGACAGGTCAACATGTCAGCCTCAGACGGGACCTCAGACTGTCCTCAGGACATGGAGGGGATCTGTGTGATGCCGGATCTAAGTGCCATCAAGACGGAGCCCTCGGTGGGGGGCAGTCCGGAGAACACAAACACCCAAAATGTGGCCATGGGCATCAAGTTCATCCTGCCAAACCGCTTTGACATGAATGTGTGTTCAAGGTTTGTGAAGTCTCTGAACGAGGAGGACAGCAAGAACATCCAGGACCAGGTCAACTCGGATCTGGAGGTGGCTTCTGTTTTATTCAAAGGTGGGCTGGCTTCACAACACACCTGTGCTGTGTCCGAACTGCCAAGTACCTCCTCAATCTATCAGTAGGCAGTAGACCAGGGGTGGGCAACTGGCGGCCCGGGGGCCACATGCGGCCCCCATCAACCATCAACGTGGCCCTCAGGTTAATTTTTTTACACATCAATTAATTGGAAACATGAAGAAAAGATGATGAAATCTGCCATGAAATCATGAAAACCAGAAATACGTCCATCACTGGTATATGTTGAGTTAAATTTGAGACATAATTGACTGTAATTGTTTAATTTGGCCCCTTGGCAGTGAGAATTATATGAATGTGGCCCTTGCTGTGACCAAAGTTGCCCATCCCTGATGTAGTCAGTACCTACTATCTGCTGCATACTGTTAGTACCTACTGTTCAGTATGCACACACAGGAGGCAGATATTTGTTCCTACTTCTTCTGAGTCATTCAGTATGGAAGTGACATCGTTTACGTTTCACGAACCGACCGCATCCACTCGTTTTTGTTTTTGTTTTTGTTTAGCTTTATTCAAGAAGAGTAAAAAACAATATCACAATGTAAATCAAGTAAAAGATTAAATAAGTAAATAACATACAGAACATAAAGTACAAATGAAAGACAGAAATATACAGAATATAAAGTAAACCAATAAAGACATTTAAATAGTGAAATCATTATTTAAATAGAGGAAAGGTTTTATAATAATGCAGACATTTGTTTTATTTTCTGTTGTTAATTAAAAGTAGTGATTTCAGTCGGGACTTTAAATTAAGATTAAAAATGGATTCTATTAATCCACGCTCGTTTGTTTTGATTTGGAGGCGGACGTGACGTGACGATTTACGTTTAATTTCGCGCAGCATTGTGGGTAAAATACAATTCATTTCCTGAAAGCACGCATCCGATCCATACTGCATGAAACCAGGAAGTTAGTATCCACACTGAAATGTTCAGTATACTGAGGTGGACCCAAACAATGACCACTGAATGACCACGAGGGTTCAGTCGACTGAAACACTGACTACTGAAACACTCACTACTGAACTGTGACTACTCAGAAAGGACCCTGGATTTGAACCCTAGATTTGACTCTAGTTGGTGCTTACATTTCAATTTGGTAAATATCTGACCAACTTAACTAATGTGATCTTACTTGTTTTCTGTAGCTGAGTGCAATATCCAGACCTCGCCCTCCCCGGGTATCCAAGTGCGTCATGTTTACACGCCCTCCACCACCAAGCATTTCTCCCCCATCAAACAGTCGACCACGCTCACCAACAAACACCGTGGCAATGAGGTTTCCTCGACACCTCTGTTGGTGCATTGTAAGTACCACAAGTCTTCATTTGTTTCTAAACACAAATCAAGTCAACATTTTTTTATCATATTTCTTTTTCCTCAGCTCTGTCCATTCATCAGCTCGCAGCCCAGGGGGAAATGGTGTTTCTGGCCAGCAGGATTGAACAAGGTAGGCCGTGCACCTGGTTTCTAAAATGTATATTATCATTGTGTAATGTTTATAAATAAAAAACACACAATCGCTGGTATTAAAGGGCTGCAGCAACTAACAATAGTTTTCATTATAGGTTTATTTTCTTGATTAGTTATATGATGATTTTAACATCTATTAAAGTCAGAAAAAACACCATTTCTAAGGGTGCACTCACACAAAAGGGTGCTTCATGATGACGTAAAGCCATGCATTTGTCGTTTTACAACGTGATGATGTATGTACAAAAGGTAACTATGCTCAGACCTGGTTGGGTTTGGAGCAATGTGAGTGGAGGCCATTGGGGGACAATCGTGCTTTGGCACATTACAGGGTAACTTGGTCTTGTGTGAGTGCGCCCTAAGAGACCATCATGATGTTTTCTTATATCAGACAAACCATACTCATAGGAAGGGTTAGAATTGAATTTCATATTTGACCTGAAAAAGAAAGCAAAGTCATACATCTCCTCATGTTTGACTTTATAGAGACTGTGATCAACCTGCAAGACGAGGAAGGCTTCACCCCTCTGATGTGGGCCGCTGCACACGGACAGATCGCTGTGGTCGAGTTTCTGCTTCAGAATGTACGACAGAATTAACTCAAGACTTTGTTTCATGGTTTTATCATAATAGAGCATGCTCCTCTTTAATCTGTGAATGGTATCGTTCTCGATCATTCTGTGCTGTAGGGTGCTGACCCCAACCTCCTGGCCAAAGGGAGGGAGAGCGCGCTGTCTCTGGCCTGCAGTAAAGGATACACAGATATAGTGAAGATGCTCATTGACTGTGGTGTCGATGTAAATGAATATGACTGGGTAAGAAGTCTTCATTTGAATCCAATATTAAGAAGCAGGAGTCATCAGTTTTATTTTGACCTCTTGTGATGTTTTTGTTTCTTCTGCTGGGTTTCAGAATGGAGGAGCCCCTCTGCTGTACGCTGTCCATGGGAATCATGTGCGCTGTGTCGAGATCTTGTTAGGTGAGGACGAATCTATCCCCGAAAGTAACATCTGCACAAATGTGTCTTTAACATTTTTATATAATCATCACAGCAATGCTTTTCTTTGAAGAATATCTTGAGTTACATTTTACTGGGGGTTTACTCTGAACTCCAAAAAATGTGGAACAATTTACAACAGTGTCTCAAGATCGACACTCTTGTTTCTCTCAGGCAGATTAAGACAAAGATCTCAAACTGCTCTACCACAGTGTGTAATTGAGAATCATCCTGACCTGTCTTTGTTGTTTTATTTGTTTCCCTTTTGTTTGTTTTTGATATGCATCTCGACATCATTGTAAATGAGGGAAACCTCAATGATTTTTTTGAGGCTTAAATAAAGGTTTGAAATCAATCAATCAACCTTTATTTATACTCGAAAGATCATTGAGGGGCAAACCCTCATTTACAACGACGTCGAGTCATTACAGAAATAATTAGAAAGCAGACATTAAATCAAAAAGAAAAACAGGGGACAGATAAAAACAAGACTCCTAAAATCAGTCTACAAAAGGCTAAAATGTACAAAGATAATTAAGCGAGTACAAAACTGCAATAAATAAACACACTGATGTAAAACAGTTACAAACAGAAATGAAATGAAATCAAACACCATGCTAAAGATTTGTTTTTTGTCTTCCAGAGAGCGGAGCTGATCCTACCATCGAGTCAGACTCTGGCTTCAATGCGATGGACATGGCCGTTGCGATGGGCCACCGGAACGGTACGTGTAAATAAAACATACAGACGATGAACGCTGAAAAACATTTCCGGCAAAATCTGGAATGTAGGAGTAGTTGAGCTCAGCCTGCTTTGTCTCTGAGAGTGAAAGTTTGACAAATACAACCGTAGTGCAACCAAGTAAACATGAGCATGGATACAGGTGGAACTATAATGTGCTGCGTGTGTCTGTGTTCAGTCCAACAGGTGATGGAGGCTCACTTACTGAAGCTACTGATGGGAATCAGAGAATAAACTGTGACACCAGAAGGGACGCCACGCCCGGGCTCTGGACAATCATGTAGCGCGCTCTGACTGTTGGACAACAGAAATATTACGCTCCATTAAGTAATAGTTCTAGTGCATCACGTCATCATCATCATCATCATCATCATCATCATCATCGTGTTGTAATGATGTCTGTGATGGTTTTGCTGTGTGATTTCAACATTTCAATTTAAACCCTCTTTCATGTAATTTTGAGTGAAAATCTGCACTGACAGAAATGCAGCGCAGGGTCGAGGGATTCTCTTTCACTGAGCGTGGAGGTTTTTAAGAGTCTGTGTCCATTCAAGGCTTTTTTTTTGTTGTTTGCGGTGGCTGTGCCTGTTTTCCAAACCCGCCCTGAGCACAAAAAAGACCCTCGACCTATCAGCTGTTCTTCATCGCTGCAACTTTTGACAAACTGCTTTGTTGACGGTCACTTCTCCCTCACCGACCAATCAGCGTCAAGAAGGGGCGGGACTTCTGATATCAGCTTTCTCAGCAATGATGGAGGAAATGAAACTAATGTGACTCGTCTCTTTGATGGTTCAGTTTACACAGGACAAGATTTTGTTACTTAATTTGATGTTTTCTTGGTGAAATAATTTCCTTCATTCAAGAATACACGGAGCTATTTCAAACAGACCGACTAGAAACCATCAAGGGAAGCAGAAGCCAGCTTGTGTAACCTAGCAACAGTTAACACCAGCAGAAACACTCTGAAACTGAGGCGGTGGGTGCCAACGCAAAAAAAGAAAAAAAAGGCCATTCATGGACACAGACTCGTATTTGTAGTTGAAGTATTAATTCTTTTCCTGTCATGGCAGGTGTGTTTTTTTTTTTTAAACTAACTTATTAACTGTAATGATGGGTGGTCCTCATTTACCACATATCAGAGACTCGTCTAAAGACCACCGAGGGAATTTAAAAAATCCATAGTAACAGATTTTGAGCTTTTGCTGCTGTGCCGTTTGTTGGTCCTGATGTGTTTTTGTGTAGACTGTACTGATTTTATTTATTTATTTTGATTGTGATGTGATGTGACAGTTTTCCCGTTAAGTGTTTTTTTCTTTTCTTCTGTATTGTGATACTGTCCTCTGACGTCTTGTGAATTTTAAACAAACCTCTCGCCTCCTTTTCAACATCTCCCACGGGAAAATAGTGGACCCGTCTGCCACTGTAAAAGGACGATTGTGTTTTATACCATAACTCAGAAGTCATGTGTCAAAAACAAACGTGTATTTACCTCTGCGTCATTCTGTAAGAAAGGTCAAAGCACTGTTCAGTCAGTGAAAAGAAGCTGTTATTTAATAAAAGATCTTTTTAAAAACTGCAATCAGCTCGATCTATAATCACTGGAAGTGTAAACAAGGAACAGTATGTAACTCTGACCCCTAGTGTTTAAAATGGGTACTGCAGTCTAAATTCTAAACATCATAGAGAGCTGTCTCCCCCCCCTCCTCTCTAGAGTCGACGCTCACTCAGGTCACTATGTGGTGGACTCTGAAGCTTCAGTGTTTATCCAGCTCTGCATGGGTCTGTAAACCTTTCTGTGTTCTAACCTCTCTCCATTTTTCAAAAGCATCTCCAATATTGATCCTAGTTTGAGCACGTTTCTGCTCGTGGAGCTTATTAGAAACATGCAGAGGCTTTTTAGGTCGGGTACAATCACTTCTATCTGAACCACTTCTCTTGACCGCTTCCATCGCTGCAACACCTGTTGACCTGATAACTGCTCTCATATCTGGCAAACCGAGGGGCGTCCAAAACGGCCGTGTGAGGGCGCCTTCAAACCTTCTCTGGTCCAAACAAATCCAGAGCATTCAGGAGCAGAATCTAAAGTTAGAAGGAGGACATACTGGCTGCTGCATTGTTGTCAGAGAAGCCAGCACTTCAACATAACATGTTTCCTTAATGTCTGATCAGATAGTAAGATACCTTTATCATTTTATTCAGTAGATATCTTACTGATTGCTCCTTTAAAGACTGATTTCAGCTATGTTTAGAACAATGAGGTCAAATACTAAATAATAAGTAACACTGTTTTTTTTAGATCAACCTGCACACACAAACAGTGTTTCAGCTGAGGGGAAAAAAAGAAACAGAACTGCAGGCTGTGTATCGACAGTAGCAAAGGTTTATTCCAGATACGGTGGTTTGAGCGAGGCCACAGAGAGTTCAGGTTCAGTAACACGGAGGAAACAGATGTACAACAGGAGAGACACTTTACACACAGTCTCTCTCTCTCTTTTGTTTTTAACTTGACAAACAGACCACAGAGCACAACAAGCATTAACACAGTCTGATGGAGAAACAAGAGGTGAAGTCAACACTGAAAAACACCTCACTGTTTCAAACTCCTGCCCCTGCTTTCTAACAGCGCTGAGGACTCAGAGTGTAAAACTCGCTTCAGGTGTGGCACAGATCACGCTCACCGCCACATGTCGACAGATTCTTCCTCGCAGGGTATTTTAACTCTCCACCTCCTGAAATAGACAGAAAAAAAACACATCTTGTTCCCCTCATGGTCCTGGTCAAGTATTGACACTCTAAAAGGAGTCCCCCCCCCCCCCCCCCTCCTGGTTTGCTCTAGTTCGCCTCGTCCTTGGATGCTTCATCGAAGTTCTCCACCAGATCTGAAACAACAGAAAGGATAAGTGATTACAAACTGGGACGATGCATCGACTCTTTTTAACTCTATGAAACAGACTGAAGGTGATACTGATGCCTCTTTAAGACCTGCAAAAGCAAACAAGACCATCAGCTACAAGATCGATTATTTCTTTTTCTTTTTCTTGACAGCCTTTACAGGTGTATATCATCCAATACATTTGGTAGTAATTCATACATCCATTTCATTGTCATAATAACAATGCAAATAAGAATAAAAAAAGAAGAGGATGACAACACAACCCTGCAAAACCTGGAGTTTTCTCAGCCCCCGGAGTCATCATTCAAAAGCATCATTTCAGGAGAACAGGTAATTAGCAAATTCAGTTTTTCAGTCAGGACTTCTGTCATTTGCATCCAAAACTTTTGAACAGGCGGACACTCCCACATAATATGTAGGAATGTCCCTATTTGGTTTCAGGATCGATTATTTCTATCGCAGGTGGAGGACAGAAAGTGTCACAGCACGCTGCAGAAACGGTCTTTGTTTACATTTTCCCTCCACAAAGATTCTCAGTGTGTGAAACTTTTGTCTGCTCAAAGAAAGCAGGATGGTTTTTTTTTTTTTTTTTGCACCAGTGAAGTAACTAAGCTCAGCCGTCATAATATTGTTGCAAAGTGAAGACAGAGAAACAGAAAATACAAAACAAAAACAAATTCAGAAAAAAAAAAGTAAAGTTGATGATTTTTTTCAAACTTTTCTTTGATCACATCAGTCGAAAACAAGCGACATCATAGGTCACGTCGATGCCTGTTTTTTAAGATCTTATGAATTCAAAGATCAAATAAATGGTAGATGAATTCATGATGAAGATATTGAGAAATGATTGTCGATGACGTTGTTTTGGGGCTTTTCTTTTAGAGACAGGACAGTGGATAGGGTTAGAAATCAGGGAGAGAGAGAGAGAGAGAGAGAGAGAGAGAGAGAGAGAGAGAGAGAGAGAGAGGAATGACGCAGAAAAGGAGCTACAGGCCGGATTTGAACCCGCCTTGAGGACTGTACCTGGTGGTGCACGCACTAAACACAAGGCCATCAGCGCCCCAGGAAGAGTGTTTTTTAACTTGATAACCGCCTCTCTCTCTCTCTCTCTCTCTCTCTTCTCTCTCTCTCTCTCTCTCTCTCTCTCTCTCTGCCTCTCTCTCTCTCTGCCTCTCTCTCTCTCTCTCTCTCTCTCTCTCTCTCTTTCTCTCTCTCTCTCTCTCTCTCTCTGAGGGTCGAGGGGGTTAAAATGGAAACAATCGAAGAGGTCTGAGTAAACAGGTCCCCCCCCCCCCGAGCTCCAGAACAAAAAAGGAAACTGAACTCCAATAACAACACGATGGCAGAAGGCTGTTAACCCCCGCGCGCCCATCGGCCTTTCCAACTGCTCCCACCGCCGACTGCACGTGTAATCGTTTGTTACATTAAGCGAGAGAGTCCTGGGAAAAGGGCCCGAGAGCGCTGTAATGACAACCTCATGTGTTCGGCCCCGTTTTCTCACAAAGAAAAGCAAACTGGATGTGAACATCTTATAAACAGAAGACATGATTCAAACCCTGCGTTGCACCATCATCTGGAGCCAGTGACGAATCTCCTTCTGATGACCTCTTACGCAGGCCGAAAGAAAACAAACCCGCCGTGCTTATTTAACCGACAGAGGCCGAGAGGGAAAAAAAAACACACAAGTCTAACAAAGGAGCGTGAAAAGAGAGTTTCTTAAATCAGCAGAGTGTTGGAGAAAGGTGCAAGCAGACAAGTGTCCATGTGCAGGTGAGCACTCACCTGGAACGTCATCATCCTCTTCTTCTACTGTTGCAATTGGCGCTTTTCCATCTACAGCTGGAGGAACAAAAAAAAAAAGATGATGTGTGAGAAGCTTGAACAGCAGTTTAAATCGACCGATGGCCAGAAACAATAAACGCTGACGGGGAAGATTCCCGTCTGAGCAGTCTGACTACAAAGGATTAGAGATGTGAGTTTAGGATGCTGTGGTGGTAACTGGCTTTTCTTTACTGGTTTAAGTGGCTACTAATGAAATAAAAGGAGTAGTCCTGACTCCACTTATTAAGGGACATCAGTCAGTGAGATAGCTTGATAGGATTAAGCCACATACTGATTTGCTACTCGAGCAGACAGCCGTCACTTGTCTGAGTATTTACGCCGATCAGAGAATCGTATAAATGGCCGGAGCATGGCTGACTCCGCTACGCTATGTGGCGCTGTACCCCTTTCAACACGTGGTTACAGAGCCACTTCCTGTTGACCTAAACGTCACAGCAACAACAAACTATCTGGCGGCACTGGAACAAAGATGGCGTACGAGGAGATGGACGACGCTACAGCTACGTGCATTATTTACATTCTAACAATGCATACTAGAAGAACAACGGATCTTCTGGCTGCAGCGATCACAGCAGAAGGAAACAACACTACTATTCATCACGTCGTCTCCGTCCACTTCCGGGTGAAAGCCCCGGCGGAAATTCTCGAGCACGTGCAGAACGCAAAATCCGCTTACGGTACGATGGCTGAGTTTACACGCTGTTAGTTTGCTGACTATGAACGACTTATCGAGGTGTTCTTTTCTGATTGGAAGATGTCCGATGTAGGTCGGACTAAGATGTTTACAGGCATTTAAAAAGTCCAAACAGTGTCTGATACGATCAGAAATTTGAATATCTAGCACCATGAAACCCTACTGAGTGAAAACTACAAATATTCATTAACTGCTCGGTCAAAGTGCAGAGGTTAGAAGGTACCTAAACTAAGCAAGGAAGGCAACTGCTTGGGGCACTAGACCAGTAGAGCCTGAGAGCTCACAAACTTTACACCACAGCAGTAGCCGCCTGTGCAAATTTTGCAATGACAGTAGGAATCCTCCCTAAGGGGGCCCTTTCTGACAGCACTCACTCTTGTTGCCCTGCTAAGCGTTGAATGCAAAGTTTGTCAATGAAAGTCAACAAAGAAAAAAAGGAAGCTAGTATCATATTACAGTTATGCAGAGACATGAATATTATATACTGGTGGGAAAATCTACAGAGCGCTACATGCTACATTATGACTCGCTTAATGTGTTGTAGGAGCGTTGGAACAACATTTAAGATTTGAATAAAACTTGAAACAAAAATGCAAAAGCTGAAATCCGTACTCCAATATGTGTTTTTATAATTTTAAATGTGTTTGCTACCGTTCCTGAATCCTACTCTTCTTCTCTTGGCTTCTTATTGACCCCTTAACATCTCACAGGAGTTCAGATTTAAGGATTTAGTACGCTAACCTGAGACAAGGAACGCAATTAAGAGCTGTGCACCCATCACTGTAGGAGGTGTGAATCTCTACGACACCAAAGACAACTTTACTAAAATTATATGTGGAGAAAATATTGCTATCTGTAAATTTGGAATGCCCTCTAGTGGACAAAATGTGTAAGTGCATGCTGATAACGACTGATCGATTGTAAAAGATTGAGAGTCCTAATGTGTTTAAATAAAACACCCCGGGGGGACTGACCCTGTTTGGGCAGAGCCTCGGCCAGTCTCCTGAGGCTCGTCAGGCTGTCTGCTCCCAGCTGGTTCAGGATGCCAGGCAGCATCTCGGTCAGCTGTTTGGTCTCAGCGTGGCCGGTGATGGTGAAGGTGTTGGCGGCGAGGGAGGCCTGCACTTTGGGGTTGTTGAAGTGGATGACCGTTCCTTGATTTGTAAACATGTTGACCTGCGACACAACAACAGGTTGGTACAGTTCAACAACAATTCAAAGGAACAGGCAGTGACACTTTTTATTACAATGGAATAAAAACAAACGAGGAGAAAGTTAGAGCGTACCTCCTCAATACCAGAAATGTTGTTGACACCGAGCTTCTTTAAGGAGAACTGGAGCTTCTTGTCGTCTGCGGTGGCTGTTCTGTGTACGACCTTCTTCTTTCTGCGAGCACTGCCCTGTGACGACATTATACAAACACACTTCTGTATAAACCTCCTTTTCTTGATCTTACACCAGCCGTATGAAACGTGTATCTCACTGAATCTCAAATGACTGCATCATAAACTACAGCTCTCATTCCTGTTTGCAATAGAAACTGCTGAATGTAGCCGCACTGACTGACATCATGTAGAACATCATCAGCATAAAAACTCTTCATTCCACAAAACGAGAGAAAATGTGTAGATAATTTCAGGAGGACTGCTCCAGAGATTCTCCAGACATAAGCTCCTCACAGCGGGAGACTAACACTATCAGTGGACGACGCAACAGAGTCTGCTATGAAGCTATAATGAGAATATCTGACTTTAAATAAATGCTACGTGTAGTTCAACAGAATGACCACATCAACAAAAGAGTGGAGAACAACATCCAGACGAACAGAAAAGCTCACTCTGACTTGCTGCAGAAAAACACTAGGTGTCTGGCAGGAGATATTCAGGTTGAAGTCCGTGAAACATTTAGCTGTTTGCATTCACACATGCAGCTTCTCCTGGAAACATCAGCTGTTTTTCAGGAGTTTTCTGCAAGTGTGAAAGCCTTAACAGAGGATGTAAGCTCATCTCTTTTCAGTCAGACCATTACTGTATGCAACTTCTTGCTATTTTATTTTAGGAAGTAATATATGTCACAACTGGTTTCAACTTCTTAGCACAGATAGTTGTTGTTCCCTCATTTGTAACCGACACTAAACCTTGAAAACTGAGAAGTCTTTCAAGCATTTTTAAAAGTAGAGAAAACAGAGTGTTGTTGCAGGAAACTGAACATATCATGAAGTCTATGACGATGCATTTATTTCACTTATTACCTTTCCGCCGATGCGGACTTGGGCCTGTAGTTTAGCGAGTTTTTCTTGATTCATCGCTGCTTCTTTCATCTGGAAAAGAAAAAGCACATTTCAGACGACTGTGTTAGTGTCAATGGTTTAGCTGATCGTTAACCTGCCAGCCTGGGAACAGTTTAAATACATTTCAGGTGTTAAAATGTCATGCCGTCGTTAAAAATTAAACCAAAACGTTTCCCAAGGCGTGAAGCGAAGCGTGCAGAGAAAAAGAAATCAGGTCAGACTCAGACACACTGAAAAAACATTCACTAACTCAAAGTTGATTCATTCATATCTTTTAAAGGTTAAGAAATAATAAGTGGTTATTTTTGCTTGACATTCTAAACTGATGATACAATCCAACAATCATTTTCCTGCCTTTAGAGTGACAGCGAGAGCAAAAACAAATCCCACTAGTCGGTCAGGGTATTTACTTTATTGACAACAGTAGTGCTCCACAGTGATGTTATTAAAGTAATGTATGGTTTTCTCTCGTCTGTTTTTCATGTGTATTGAAAGTATGGATGTTTGTTATCGCTGTGACGACAGTATCTTGTGTAGATGATGCATGCAGCCTAACTTCCTGCCACTTCTCCACCTCGACGGTGCTGCTGTCTAATTACAGGAGTGCCTGAGATTAACTTTGAAGACGACAGTGCAGAATTGCAGAGCTGCAGATCACATCCCAGGAGTAACTCGAAAGTATATTTGCTGAACGTAGAAATTCAACATTTTCTTCACGTTTTACAACAAGTGGGTCTGATCGGGTTTATTCATGTGCTGATTCAAAGTTTTGAGCTCATTGAGTAATGCAAACACGATCTAATCTAGCCCAGAAGACAAACAATACAGTTAACATCTGAAGATTGATGGAGAGAGAAAATGAATGGTGGCTTCTCAATATAAATCAAAGCAGTGACCACTCACAGAAGTACACAAACAAAGTTAACTGCCAATCGGATTTTTGAAAAGAAAAGAAAATACATCAGCTGACTTCTTTGCAAAAGCAGTGAGTAACAAGAGTGGAGTCCAAAGTTTGATATTTGTCTTTCAAATGTAGTGGAGTAAAGGTTTCCCCAAAAATGATACCTCAAGTAAACTACAGATACTTAAAGAGAGACGGCTAAACACTGAAGCTTCAGTGTCCGTCACAGCTCTCTCCAATGTTTTGAATTTAGACTGCAGTACTAAATTAAAACGCTCGATGTTCGAGTTACATATTGTTCCTTTAACATACTGTACTCAAGTAAATTTACTCTGTTACTGTCCACCACTGTTAAACAAAAACACAGAAATCAGGTTTCAAACATTGCTTTCCTTCTGTTTCGAGAAAGAAATACTCGATGCAAATTTTGTGCAAAATACTCTTTAAAAACCCTTCAGTTCAGTTTGTCCGCTTTGGGCTACCGTACAAACATGGCGGCTGCGATATGGCGGACTCAGTGGAGCAGACCGATTACATCTGTGAATGTGAAGACTCATTTTAAAGGTACAAAATCACAAACTTAACTCTAATAAAAACACACTCATGTATCTCCTTTGTAACGTCAAGAGAAGTCAAGTCTTCAACCGTAAACACATTTCACACAAACTACATCAGTGTGAACTTAACTTATACGTGACAAAGGTACGGTGGCTGGGAAGTGCAAAGCAAAAATTACAACGTGTTAAACACTTTTACAAAATGTGAGACAAATTGACATTTTGAAAAACATTTTTACATTTTATGAAACAAATTTACATGTTTGTCAAACACTTTTACAATCGCTGAGACAAATGTACGAGTGGCAGAACACTTTCACCGGTCCCCAAACTAATTTTACAAACGACAGAATCTTAACGAAAAGGGAATGTACCGTAACAAAACAAACAAAGTGACCCCTCACTCGATCACTTCAGGGTCACTTCCGACATTTGGTACATTCATGAGAGCAACCCATCCGGGTCCTTTGCCCAAACGATGCCGGCCCCGCCCCTTTCTGGGTGAAATCATTCCATCTGAGTGAATGGCGGTTAATGGACAAGTCGGGGTCATTACCGATTTAAAGTCTTAAAAAATGAAAACTGTACATTAAAACTACAAGTATGAGCCTAAATGTGATGAGCAGTGATGTAAACATTTAAAATATGACATTTCTGAACATCGACATCATAACGGTGTAAAATGAACCACGTACGTGAGTGTCTGTTCAAACGAGTCATCAGAGGAAACGGACTTTAAACACCTGATGAGTCATTATTAACAGAGTTACCTGAGAGGGATCTTTACCTTTAAATAATCTTTATTTGTAACATTTTCTAACAGTGTTCAGAGCTGTAATGGAGAGGTTACAGATGTTTACATAAACTGAGTTATCAGCTGATTTAGAATAACACAGGTACCTGGATGATATTCAAACCTTTTGGATTCACACCTGAGTGTAAATAATGATGAGTGGGGCGAGACGACGTGTTATATTCTTTTTATTTTGACATTTATTTTTCAGGAAGAGGATTTGGTGTCGTGTTCCTTCGTTTAGACATTTTCACCAACGTGTTTATGATGTGACAGTTGAAACGTTGTTAACACGTTAGTGAATGAATGTGTGAAGAATCCGTTATCACACTTCTCTTCTGCTTTAAAGCAGGAACATGACACTTTAATCCTCTCTAGTTTCAGTCCAAACACACACAGCTCTTCTTTTACTTTTCTTTGTCTTCTGGAAATGAAAACCCGAAACTAAATCATGTTTTTAAAATAGTTTGAAGTACAAAAAGCTTCGCAATCGCGTTTAATCTCAGGGCTAGCAGCGTTTCTCAGGACTTGTTTTCACGCAAACGGGGGCGTGGTCACTCTGGTTAGCCGGAAGTGACGTTCGACTGCTCTTATGAATTCCCAGTTTGTAAATTTGTCTCAGCGATTGTTGAAGTGTTTCACACCTTAAGCATCTGTTTTATAAGATGTCAATTATTATTATTTTTTTTAGGTATAAGTGTTTTGGGTTTTGTAATTTTATTTTCTAAAAATGTTTAAAAAAAAAATTCGCTTTGCACTTATCGGCCACCGTACAAAGGTGTGCTAGTGTGCTTTAAGAAAGTAGCAGCTAAGCATGCTAATGTTGTAAACACGGAGCAACAACACACATGTAAACACACACAAGAGGGAGGCTGAGGTGAACCAGCACATGTTGGTTTATTACCCATCGAAAGCTAAATGATTTGTCTCATGTGATCACAGAAACAAGGTGCGGTTTTAGCTCTTGAGCAATAACTTGTCGGCTAACTGCAGCTAGCTCCTCCGGCTAGCGGAGTGGACGGCCTGTCACCCGCAGCCTCACACGACCCGTCACTAAGTGTTCAGATTCAACACCAACCCACAGATTTCAGCCACCAGAGACAGAAAAGGCTTTGGTTTACCTCTGGCCGTCGTATCGAGGGGAAACAGTGCAGGGAAGAAGGTATTTAAAGCTCCTCACTGACCTGTAAACTAACTGCAGACACATGCGGGGAGCAAGATGGAAGCGAGAGAGAGGAGGGCGGAAGTGACGTCAGGGAATTAAAAAAAAAAAAAAAAACGCAGATTCGTTTTGGGATTTTTTTTGCCCTGAGTTTAGATTTGAAGGCAACACTTTCCGTTTCTCGTGAGAGAATATTACAATTTATTTATTTTGAATTTAATTAGTCAATTATTTTTTATTTTAATTAAGTTAAATGAAGTCACGCTGATCTGCAGCTGCACGGAAGAAGAGAGACGTACATAATTCTTTGATTCAACACATCAGGATTGTTTGACGAAATGATTGAACCCAATTCCACATCAGATTAAGATTAATAATGTTTAAAAACAGTATTCTTCTTTCAGTGAAATTGTCCTGTGATATGCATATTCTCTTCCCTAAAAAGCTCTTTTGTTTGTTTATTTTTAGTGTTGAAACATCTGTATGATGTTTGTTGTCACTGATCAACTGAAATATCCTTAAAATATACATGAGTATGTATATTTTAAGAATGTAAGAAAGAAGGAATAGATACTGTTATATCGTTGTTTTAGTTTTATTTTATTATTATATATTTTTATTATTATCATTATTTTTCTTTAGTATTATTATATTAATTTTGTGTTTTTTTTGTTTTTTTAATTTGTATTTTTTTATATATATATCTATTTTTTATTATTTTTTGTGTTTTGTGCTTGTCTTTTCCTTTTGCCCCCTGGTATGGTTATGTTATTGTAATTTATGTGTGTATGTGTGTATGTGTGTGTGCATGTCTGCGTGTCTATATGTATGAGCGGGGAGGGTGGGTATATTGAAAATTCAGCTCTGATCGTCTTTAATCCCCTTAAATGTCTGACTCATTTTCTCCCCCTAATTTTAGAGCACATGGTCTCCTTCAGTAAAGAGGCGTTTATAATCTCACCAGAGCAATGCACAACCATGTAATGTACATAAATGTTTGCAGGACAACCGGGATAATCAGAAAATGTATCCCCCCCCCCCCCCCCCAAGGAAGTCAGATGAAGTGCTAAATAGTTGTTACACCTTAAATACAAAATACAAAATAAAAGTGAAAATAATTCAATTTAAAAGATGTATGTTGAAATAAAATGTAAAAAAGGAAACTTTTTATGTTGTTCCATCACATCAGATTTTAAAAAGTTCCAGAGCTCTCTTCACAGTCATTCAGTGTGTGTGTGTGTGTGTGTGTGTGTGTGTGTGTGTGTGTGTGTGTGTGTGTGTGTGTGTGTGTGTGTGTGTGTGGCCTTTAAAAAAAACAAAAAAAAAAACTCTTGCTGTGATTGCTTTTGCGTTCTGGTCTACTGAGGGGGCTGTTGGCTAAGAAACCATCGGCTGTCTCTGGAGATAGTTTTCAGTCTGCAGCTGAGCATGACACCACAAAGTAAATCTAGAAAGACGGAAGCATTTCTCCTTTTTCAGAGTCACAAACTTTAACCCATCATTTTATTACAACATCAGCATCACAAGATGTAAAGAAAATTTACAAACAGCTTCTTTATAAATTAAATAATAAACATATGAATATGCATCCTGATCATTTCCCAAAACATATTCAGCAAAAAGCAAACTAAAACACAAAAACAATCACAGACTAAATCTCTTGTAAGCCTAATTATAATACATTCAGAAGCTCTAAGCGGACAAGCATCCATACATTTTCAGTTGTCATTTCCAAGGCATGAAGGATATTACCAAACGTAAGCTTGATATGACAAACTGAGAAAACATTAACAGGAACTGATAAAGTTTGTTACACCCATTTAAAGAGGAACTCTGTCAAAAAAAAACCATGCTAAAGTATATTTCACTCTTTTGTACAGTTGTGCACCCTCATGATATTTTCACAGCACATGCCCTGGGATTTAAAGTGCAGCAACTCAAAACTTGTGTGGCTCTGAACAACAAAGTTCATCCATACAGAGGAAATGATTAAATTAATGAATCCACCCACCAGAGTTCTGTTTGTTTCTCACAGGGAACAAAAATAAATCAAAATGTTTGAAAATGATGCAAAATGACTTTTTAAAGACTTTTTAATCTACACTCTTAGGTCTGACCATTTCTTATAAATCATTATTATTGTTATTAACCTTGTATGAGGCATGAAGGACAGTAGGCAGACACTTTGAGAACATATAGTGTGTGCCCCTCATGAGCAATAACACCTGCAACACCTTCTAATGTATTTTTATTCATCAATCCATATCAAGGCTGTAAGGGTTTAAAATTCTAGTATTGTAACGACCCCCCCCCCCCCCCCCAAGCGCCTGAACCCTCTTCTTTAGCACCCAAACACTCTCATGGGTCACCCTCCCACTGCATGTCATAAATAGAAGAAAGATTTCAACAACACTCACAAAACAGTTTCATCACAGGAATATCAAAACTATTTAACTGAGTTCCTTTGTCCCATATATCCACGTTTCCGAGCAGCTGTCCCAACACGCCCAGCTACCAGGACCCGCTGTGGTTCAGTGGGTAGAGTTCGATCCCCTGCTCCTGCAGCTACATGTCAGACGCTAACCCAGGTTGCTCCCTCTGCTTTATTGGTGACGTGTGAATGCTCTGGAGCTGGTTACACCAGGTCTAATGATGGATACGTTAGCCTCAGTGTGTGAATGTGTGACTAAGACAGTCAGAAGACTAGAAAAGAACAATACAAGCCCAAGTCCATTTACCAGTTAGGATATTTAAAACTTATAGAAGTGTATGAAAAGCTTCTGTAAGAAACTTGTAAAACTTTGTTGTGCAATCAAGGTGACTCAAAATGAGAACACACAAGAAGATAATCAGGAAAATTCACCTGAAGCGAGCAGGCTGGGGTGATGACAGCAGAATCTACATGTGCGACTTCATATTGTTTTTTTGCCAGTATTTTCTTCACTACTCATATGTTGTTGAATGCCTCCAGTTATCTGTAAAGCACTGATGTAAAGGCATAAACTGTCATCATAGCGTCAGACCCTGTTTTTTTGCACGCCGTCCTTTTTGACGTCATGATGCGTCCTGAGGCCTCCTCCTCTGACACTGAGGGGACATGTGAACAGGCGAGTCAGGGGGATCTTCAGCTGCAGATTACAATTTGCAGAACAAGTGCATGTGTGAAAAAGACTTGTGAGTAGAAGAAGAAAAACATCATGCAGCATTTTGAAAGTCAAACAATCCACTGTGTCAAACTTTTCTGAGGACATTTTTGCAGCGTCCTGATATTCTGACTCCGACCCGCTGCAGCAGAAACAGATGTTAAAAACTATACAGAATTCATCAATCTTCTGGCTCAGGGTCTGGTTTGCTTCTGTAGGTCATCAGTATTCATTTCACTTTGTATAAAATTCAGCTGCAAACTCCTCTCCCAGGAGCTTTAAGAACAATGTTTTCAAGATAAAATCCTGATAAATGTGATCGCTCCCCTCCATGGCTTTCCTTGTGATCGTCCCCACATTAATCACATGCATCGCAGGCCTCTCTCTCTCTCTCTCTCTCTCTCTCTCTCTCTCTCTCTCTCACACACACACACACACACACACACACACACACACACACACACACACACACTTTTGGTGACACTCTAGGTTTAAAACAGCTACGTGCTCTCTCTCTCTCTCTCTCTCGCTGTGCAGCCCGGTGGCACGGAAACACCCTCGGATCACAGAGGGGGAGAATTTAGAAACACTTCAGAGGTGGTTTACCACACATGAGAGAGAGAG
The DNA here is from genome assembly GCF_963930695.1 of Labrus bergylta. Classification (NCBI taxonomy): domain Eukaryota; kingdom Metazoa; phylum Chordata; class Actinopteri; order Labriformes; family Labridae; genus Labrus; species Labrus bergylta. Next base: position 24,054,576 of record NC_089211.1, read on the forward strand.
AGAGAGAGAGAGAGAGAGAGAGAGAGAGAGAGAGAGAGAGAGAGAGAGTCTACCGGTTCATTCATTAAATGCATGATTCGTTTTCCTTCTATCACAGTGTCACTCTGCATTCACATGAACTAAAAAGTTCTTGTGCTTTAATTCAGTCTTTTTTATCCATGCAATCTGCACATTGACACCTTGAAATCCATTTGTTTTTAAATCTCGATCAGCTGCTTTACATCCATAATAATCTAGTTCTATTTCTATTTCTAATCTATTTCTATCATATCTATTTCTATGTTCAAATGTTTATTTGATCACTCGTCCACTTGGAGCATTTTGGTCCTCAAAATAAAGTTCTGAAAAAGTAAAACACCTGGGCTTTCATTTAAAAGTAGCATATTTAATGTAAAGCCATTTAATTTAAATTCAAATAAACGCAGCATAATGAGTCAGTCAGCTGTGAGAAATATGAAGAAGCCATCGATCCAGCCTGATTATTGATTATTGGAGAAGTTAAGTGAGATCAACAGCTTGTGAAAACGGATTAAATCAAAGCAGCATGTATTTATTTTATTTATTTAAAAATAGGGACAGTGCACATTAATGAACATAAAAAATGTAAATATGCAGATTATAGGATCATTTCCATCTGTATTCCCTTGGCAGGTTGACGGTAAACAAAGTTACCACCAATCACAAAGTTAAAACCACAATGACAAGCAAAACCAAAACAACAAGTAATGACAACAGAACAACATGAAGTGTACATTAATACACAGAGACAAATAAAACAGTAGAAAGCGTCAGAACGAACCAGTTTAAAGTGACCATCAGAGTTAAAAGATGCATCAGGCATGACGTAAACCATCGTCTTCATGTCGGTATTTATGAATAATGATTCATAAACTTTGTTTTAAATACATTAAAAAACATTCATTTCTAAAGCGTGCGTAGCGAGTGTAGGCCTTAATATCTCTGTCGATGCTTTTTAAATCTGTTTTTATTTTGTATTTTTAAAACCTGGTTTTATTTTCAAATCAATAAAATATATGTATATATAGGAGTATCATTGTTTTAACCTGTTCATATTTTCCATTGTGTGCTGCCACTTCAAACTGTGAGGTTACAGAAGTGATGGATGAATAAAACATTACATTTAATTTCAGTTAAATCAAAACTTTACTGAAGAATTACAGAAAATACATTTCTATTTCTTAAATCTTCTCGTGGATTTTCTAACAGCAGTTATTATGAAGCCTGTAAACATGAATTATTCATTATTAACGGAAACCTGTAAAGGTCGTTTTTCAGCTCAGTTCCAGGATATTGAAAATTCGAATTATCTCTGATTTTATTAACTTAACTTAAGTTGTAATGTTTGAATTAAATAAGTGACTCCTTCAGTTCTGGTTGAGAAAACATTTACAGGAGTTTTAATCTTTTATGGGCCAAAGGTTTTTGAGTTGTGAGTCAACTTCGACGCTAGATGGCGCTGCTTAAATGGAAACCTGTGAAAAAAGTTACTGAAGAAGGAAAAGGGGGCCTGGAAACGTCTGAACCAAAGTTTGGAAAAGTGAAGGCTGCGTTTAAATGATTTTTTTATTTAAGTTTTAATGTGCTAAAAGTTTTAACACCAGTTATATTTATATTTCTACAGCTGATGTTTTTGAAGAGGAACAGTGAGGAGGAGAGAGAGTGCACAAACTTCTGCAAAAGTTGGTAAATACTCGTCCTGTGTTTGCGTGAACGTGCTTGCTTTGATTAAATATAAATAAATAAAAAATAGCAATAAAAACAGTGGAAATTTTACATAATTTCTTGAGAAAAAAAAGGTAAACTAATAATTAATAAATGCCTTAAAGACTTAGCTGTCGCTTTTGAATGTAAGGTAACAAGAAAGTTAATCAGAACACTTCATAATAAAACCTGATCAATATTTTAACTTTATTAAAAAGCTCTAATTCTTTAACTTTTTCTTATTGTCTGAAATGTGAACCGCCATGAAAGATTGAAATGAAAAGACTTGAATTAACATTTTTTTTTTAACAGGGTCTAATTTAAGATAGAACATAAATTAAATAGTAAAATACTTATTTATGCGTTTTTAATAGATCTTTGAATTTTGTGTTTTTTTGGTGTAACTTCTTAAAGCAACTTTTTTTTTTCAATCAGCCAATGATTTACAGCCTTTGTCTGAATATTTATTTCTCCTTTAATCAACTCAAAAAACATATTTATTTGGGTTAAGACGTAAATCTCATCCTCCATGACTCCATAAAAAGAACTCAAACGAGCAGAGATGTCTTGAGAGACACACACACACACACACACACACACATAGCCTACACACACACACACACACACACACACACACACCCACCCCTCACAGCTCCGTGCTCCAGACTCACGACAGAGGCCTTATATCTGGGGCTTGCATGCTCTGCGTGACCCGTGACTGATTCGAGTTAACAGCTGACTCTTTTCCATTACAAATGGCTCGCGGATAATCTAGATAACTACCGGATCACGCAAACCGGGGTTTTGGTGCACCAGTCCCCGGCCCCACTATTTCAACACGGAATATATAGGCTCCACATTAAAATATCACAGGATGTTATTTTAGCCAAAACTTAACCCGCAGGTATTTTTTTTATTAAGGCTATTTATAGAAACATCATTTAAACATAAACCACGTAAAATAAGCTGTTTAAGCTTATTTAAAATGTGCATACCCCACATTGTAACTCAGCTTAAATAAATAAAACAGTTGTCAAAATATTCGCTTCAATATGGCGATGACCACACAGCCAATTAGACTTTTTAAAGATTCTTCTAAAATCTATATTTGCGCCAAAAACTGCGCTTTGAGTTGATTGCGGACAGGGCCCTAAAAAAAAAAGAAAACCACAAAAAAAGGATGTAAAGCCACGCCATTCTCTCTTTTTGTTTTTTAACCCACTCACAGTTAATTTTTTAGACACTTTTTTTTTGTTGTTATAATTTTCTCTCTCTTTTCATTCGCTTTGATGACGTCTCCCCGCCATGTGATCGGCGCAGTGGTATAAATGGGGAGAGAAGGTCCGCCCCCTCTGTGATTCAAGGTTTGGACCTTTACGCAGGTTCCTCGGCGCGTTTTCTACAACCCTGACAACCACTACTGGGACTGTGTGCATGGTTAGTCTGAGATATTTAAAAAAAAAACATATGGAAATAGCGCGAAAGCAGGGGGGACACCTCTCAGCGACGGCGACACGTGCTCCTTCCTCTCCCCCTCCTCATATGAGTTGTTGAAGAGGGGAGGTGCAGGGGCGGCTTGTGCCATCTCATCGTCTTCCTCATCTGGCCGTCGGAGGAGCTCCAGCCATGACTCTGAGCTCCGAGATGTCGGATGCCTCCATCCTGTCCGAAGAGACCGACATCGACGTGGTGGGCGAGGGGGAGGACGGGGACAGCCACACGCGCTCCTACGTGGACGAGGTGGAGCAGATGCACGACGGCATCCTCCTCGCCGGCTCTCCTCCTCCGTGCCTGGACGGCTCCACCACCTCCTCCTCCTCCAGGGACACCTACAAGCCGGCGGGCAAGAACACCCTGGTGAAGCCCCCTTACTCCTACATCGCCTTAATCACCATGGCCATCCTGCAGAGCCCCAAGAAGAGGCTGACCCTGAGCGAGATCTGCGACTTCATCAGCAACCGCTTCCCTTACTACCGGGAGAAGTTCCCGGCGTGGCAGAACTCCATCCGGCACAACTTGTCCCTGAACGACTGCTTCGTGAAGATACCGAGGGAGCCCGGGAACCCCGGGAAGGGCAACTACTGGACCCTGGACCCGGAGTCCGCAGACATGTTTGACAACGGGAGCTTTCTGAGGCGCAGGAAACGGTTCAAGCGGCAGCAGGCGCAGGACCTGCTGCGGGAACACAGCAGCTTTATCCCGGCTGCCGCTGCCGCTGCTGCTGCTGCGTACGGATACGGACCGTACGGCTGCGGAGGATACGGCATCCAGCTCCAGTCCTACCACACACACTCTGCACTTTTTGCTTTCCAGCAGCAGCAGCAGCAGCAGCAGCAGCACAGGCATTCACACGCACACACGGGGACTATCATACCCGCACCATCTTTGATGCCCACCACCACCACGGACTTATCCCGGACTAGGTTTTACCCCCAGCTCACCCCGAGTCTGGGCTCAGGGAGCGTGCAGGCTGCAGCCCCCCCGGTGCAGCAGAAGTCCAGCTCCCCGGTGCAGCGGTCCCCTTTCTCCATAGAGAGCATCATAGGTGGCTCTCTGAGCCCATCCAGGACTTCCCCGGTCGTCGTGCCGGTCTTACCTTCCTCTTTGGGAGCTCCAGCTGTCAGCCACCACCCCGGAGCGGTTTTGCACCCGGTTGAAAACTTTCCGAGCAGAGTAGGAAGCGGCTCTAACGGGTGTTAAAAAACGAATAATCGAGGTGCTGAAGCAGCAGTGGGGAATCATCGGTGAGCCTCTCCTGGAGCTTCTCCGGTCCTCTTGAGGGGCCTCCACAGCATCCAACCTCCCCCCCCTCCTCCCCTCCCAACACACCCGGTTGAAAACTTTCCGAGCAGAGTGTAAAAGCGGCTCTCTGACTGGCGGGTGTTAAAATGTCTTAACAAGAAAACTTTTTTCAGAAACAGAAACTGCATCACAAACAAAACAAAAAAAACGCCCCCTCTTTGAAGGTAGGATTATTTTTGTACGTTTATTTGCTCTCACGCAGCTGAATGATGGACATAAACAAAACACTATTTGTGCCTGTATTCATGCTGTTCAAAAAAAAAGAAATATATTTATGTTGATTTTTTTTCGGTGTGAATCAGACTTTTTTAAAACCACCAACTTTCCCCCCCTTGTATGAAGTAAATTCAGTGACTTAGGGCGTCTCAGGATTACCACAGGTTATAAATGATCACATGTTTATAAAAAAAAAAAATAGGCTAATAATGTATTCGTGTCAAACACATCCATGTTTTTTTTTTTTTTTTTTTTACATTAGTTTGTCAAATCAAACATTTTTTTTACGGTTTTGATTTGAGCTTTGTATTAAAGACACAGAGAGCAAAGTCATACATTTATAATAATATTAATAAGAATAATATGCAGTGTGTGTTTTATTTCAGTCATTCAAACATTGTACATTTTTTTGGGGCAAGTATTGTGTAATTGAAGTGTGATATTTTTACACAGTTTGTTTTTTCAACAAGAATAAATTTCGTTTTGCAAAAAAAAAAAAAAAAAAAGGGAATTTATTTGGGAATACATTTCTGGACTGGCGTTTGACTTATTGGGCCTTTTTACTGCCAGAAGATGGTTGCCAAAAACTTTTTTTATTTGAAGTGTTAATGCTTTTTTTCAGTTGATGTAGTGTAATAACAATCCAGAATAGGCTGTAAAAGAACATCTGTGTGGCTTGTTTTTGCATTTCAAAAAACAAGACGTGCGTGCTATTTTTTTGTTGTCGGTGGTGCAAACCCCTCTGTATACGCTTTTTTTCTGAGCATGCGCACACGAGGCCTGCGTGTACATCTGACCTCTCTCACACTCATCCTCGTAATTACGGTGCTCGGACACGGAAGGTGTCAGCGGGGTGAGGCAGGAGGCTGTATATATATTTTTGTGTTCCTGCTTCAGGGTCGCTGGTTGAACCGAGTCGACAGATGTGCGAGCTCTCGAGAAAAGGAGAAAAAAACAAAAACACCCCTCTTCTTCTAATATTTCATTACCGGCTCTTATGTGGAGCATGTCCCCCCCCTCCTTTGGAGAAAATGAAAATGATGCTCCTGGGGTTCTAGCGTGCTTGGACCTTTATCCTTTACCCTTTATATTTCCACAACAATCTCACCTTTTATTTTGCCCCCTTTTTTCTTGTTTTGTTTTTTTAAAATGCCAAATAGCGTGCTGGCTGTGCGTAAAAGCGCACAGAAACGAGCAGATCCCAGTAAGACGATATGGTAAACATAGACCTTTGAGTAGATTACTTAACAGGCTATTTGTAAGCTTCATAAACAATGGTTTCGAAAACAAGATAAAGGCCAGCAGCTTGAGTGTGCTGCACCTGTGTTACCGTGACGCTGCTGCTGCTGCTGCATGTCAGACCTCTACTGTACAACCCCGCTGCTTCCGTGACTGGATGTGTTCGCCCGTCGACTGCGTGTGCCTGCCTCCCCTGATTCAAAGCAACGTGTGTGTGTGTGTGTGTGTGTGTGTGTGTGTGTGTGTGTGTGTGTGTGTGTGTGTGTGTGTGTGTGTGTGTGTAGTAGATAGCTAAATTGGTGCAGCGCTTAGAGCCAGTTCACTAGGCCACGGGAGGACAGCTATTGCGTGATGATGTAACACGCAATGAGAGACAGACAGGCACACACACACACACACACACACACACACACACACACACACTGAGGAGAGAGAGTAACAGGAAGGAGGTCAGTTGTATAGACTTGTTTACAAATGGTGAAGGTTTATAATCAATGCATTAACACACCTGAACTCGGCTGTAGTGGCGCAATTCATTCTATTACAGTCCTCTAGGAACACGAAGCCCATTGTTTATAGTCATTTAATCATATTTTTTATGGGTTATATCCATGCATAATACCAAGGTGTTCCATGCAAACACAAATGGTGTCTGTAAGCTTAATTATTTAAATACTTGGAGCATGGGTATGACCCTCTAACAGCGTGTAGCCTATCTAATGTTTCTCTAATGTTTCTCTTATCTCTCCAGGATGTCCTCTGTGCATTCACCTCAGCAGCTTTTAAAGAATATTAGGCCTATAACCTATTGCAAAACGTCCTCTAGGAATCTAAAATGAGTGTGTAGCCGATTGTTTATCGTCAGTAATCATATTTTTATGGTTTATACCCATGCACAATAAACATTATCCCATTGCATTTTGAAGGCACACACACATGTTGTCTGTTAGGTTAATTATTAAATGAATTCGAGCATGTTGTGACCCTCTCACAGCGGACAGTATAGCTCGTAATATTTGTCTTTAAAGCCTACTTTAGGCTGTACCCACATCTCAAAGGATGTTACGATAAAAGTCCAATACAGGACTCTTAAATGAGTCTGTTGCAAATTGTGAATTGTCATATGCTTTCTATTATTCCTTATGCTTAGTGCACATGCTGGTATAAAGTGAACGTGCAGGCCTTGCGCTTTGTGTTTGAAACGTGTTAAAGGCTGAATATGAAATTCATTAGTGTGTTTTACGAGCCTTTACCAGCGCACGTTATTGTGTTTAATAACCCGTATGTAGCCTAACCGGGATATTTCTAATATCCCTTCATTATAGGCTACAATAATATTTTTTAAAGGATGTCCTCTGTGCAGTCACCTCAGCTCTGTGTAAAGTGGATTTGAAGTCCTATAGGAGTCTTAATTGAGTCTGCAGCTAATTGTTTATTGTCATTAATCACATTTATGGATATCCATACAGAGCGTAATATCCGGGTATTTCATGCAGTTTAAAAGCCCACACAAATGGTGTGTTAGGCTGCATACTAAATTAATTAGTGCTTTTTTACGACCCTCTTACAGCGCACCTTAATGCACCTTGCACGTCCCAATTATTTCTAATATCTTCCCCTTACAGTTTATGTATCTGCAGGATTTCCTCTTGTGCAGTTATTATTATTTTGATCTTATTTTACTGGCCTCTCTTATTGTTCTGATAATAACGTTATTTGTTGACTATTTCTTGCTAGTTACGCTAGGCTAGCTTGAGGCCTTTGTTGATGCTAGTGTGTGTGTTTCATGTATCAGGACGCACCCCGAGCTTTCAATAATTGACGTCACTTCAAGCGTTCAAACGCCATGTTGAAAACACGCCTCACTCCGGATTTAATTTTTATATATATATAAATATTTGTTTATCTAATCTCTCATTTATGCTTTCCAGGAACAGTGCTTTATTTATATTGTGCTCGTAAACGTTATAAATAATTATGTCACCCTTCACCTGCTGCCGCTTTGAGACATTTCTGTCGTAAAATAAAAACGTAGCGTGTCCAGGAAAAAATAAATAAATAAATAAATAAATAAATAAATAAATAAATAAATAAATAAATAAATAAAACATTATCATGGTTGCAGGTTGCGGGTCACTCACGGACATATTTTCCGGATGTTCTTGCCTTTGACGTCATAACCATAAAAATAAACATCTTTATCTCGTTGGTTAAAAAAATATCTAAGACAGAAAGACCCTCAATAATTAACAGAAATGCTGCTAAAATATATAAAATCAGAGGAAAAAAACAGCATTAATTGTTTAATTGTTAATCTATAATAATATGAAATACGTGCAAATTAAATTATAATAATGTAGGCTATTTAATTAGGCGTATACATTTTTTTTAATGTCAAAACTTTCTTCATTGTTATTATTTAACCAATATAAATGGTGTCTTTAATTTAAAATAAACAATAAACAGAATGATATACCTAGCATTGAATAACATAGGATATGCTTGAGGAACTTATTTGGGTGAATTCATCTTAATTAAAAATAAAAAACAGAAGTGAATTTTCTAATCCCTTATGTGAAAATGTCTGATCGAGTAACTCAGCCTGCTTCATTAAGCGTGTTGTCGTGAGTAGTAAGAAAAAAGTAACCCAGTTTGGAGGTCTTTTCATGACATGTCATAGATCATGTGGGCATCAGCCTCCTGGAGCATGACTGAAGCTCAGTTAGCAGTTTATCCTGCGGGGTCAGAGGTCATGAGGAGAGGGGATAAAGCACAACACTCAGCCCATAAAAGACACCGCTGCTGGGTCTGTGTGGCTGAATGTGTCGCTGGGCCGTTCAGGGCTCTGAGAATAATCTATATTTCAAAGGCGAGTCATAAAGACGATGGCTACTTTAGTTATAAACTTACAGGGCCACTAAACATTTGGGTCACTCGGGTCACCTCATGAACCCGGCTGAGTGAACGAGGCTTCTACTGACCTCATCAGCTTTTGTCGTCAAGGCTACAGAAGAAGAAGAAGAAGTGTGTTTTTAAAGACAGAAAAATCAGCTGGGAGTAATTATAATGCATTCGAAGTAAATCCAGTACAACATAAATCCTACTTTTACATTTTTTAGAAGTTGTTGTTGACGGTGTCAGAAAGCTGATAACTCTGCTTCGTATTTAATATTGAAGTCGTGGTGTGGGTGGTTGTTGTGGTGCATACTGAAAGGTGTTCCCAATATATTGACCTTTCAAAATAAAGTAGCACCAACAACCTCAACAACAACTTCAATCATTTATAAAAAGTTTAAACTTAAGTGAAACTTTCGGAGCATGTGAACAAAAACTGAAAATGCAGACACTTCTTAAAAGTAGGATTTATTTCTTTGAAGAACTCGTTTGTTGGATTACATTTGATTGCTCATGTGTTCATAATGTTAGAGCTTATCAGTGTATTTATTGAATTAATTGGTTATTTAAATAGTAATGGAGAATATAGGGTATTAAAAACTGGATCATGTGGCTGGTTCAACTTCTGCATGAATACTTGAAGATGGGGAAAGATTTATTTTTGCCCGTGTAGTTTTTGTTTTTCAGCTCTAATTAAACTCATGAGTGTGTTGCTCTTTCAGGGTATCCACACAGCATGAGTACTTCAATGTATTTATGATCTTCATGTCAAATATGTTCTATTACTTCAACAAGAAGAAGTGTGTGAGATAAAATGTTAAAGTCTGATTTACAAATATCCACAACTTCAATTTTTATCACCCTTCACATGTAAAACAAAATAAAGAGCGAGTTGATTGTTTTGATCAGATAATGTCAGGATGTTTAGTTTGCAGTGTAAAAAGTATAAATGTGTGAAGTTTAATAAATCAGGATTAACCCCTCGAGGTGTATCACCGCCTTTTCAAGGGGGTCCCAAAGAAACATTTACAGAGACGAGAGTTCAGCACAGCGATACAAAGACGATAACACAGTAAAGACTAAACAAGCTGAATAATACAAACGACAACAAAACAGAGGACAACCCCAAAAACATAAATAAACTACAACCAGTACAACTCCAGACTGGACACCTTAGAGCAGTGGTTCTGAACTGGTGGGTCGGGACCCAAAAGTGGGTCGCTGAGCAGTTTAAAGTTGGTCGTGAATGTGTGACTGGAAGAAAAATGCTGCATGTGAAAAAACATTTTATTTACCAAGTTTGTTTCATTCAGTTTCTTTGTTCCACATGCTTTGCAACGTCTGAGGTCTAACACAATTTTTCTGATTGATTGAGAAATATAAGAAATGTGGCTCGACCAGCTGAGATCCACACTGCCTTAGAGGAGAGAGACTCATTACTGAAAACAAAACAATCTGAATCTGTTTTAAGACGAGTAAACACATTTTTTTTTTTTTAAAAGATGACAAAAAAACTGAGATTTAAAAGGTAACTTATTCCAATCAGAAGGAGCATGAAGTTTATGTCGTGATCATCCGATAAAGTGTATGAACTTAAACCAGACGTGTGATATTATTCCAACATGAGGTGTTTTAACTTAATCCAGAAGTCCTCAGTGAGGTGAACGAAGCAACACATGATGACGTCTTTGTGTTGTTCTGTTTCTTAATATTCTATATATATATATATATATATATATATATATATATAAGTTTCTTAAAATATAATAATGACACAATCACAGGAATAAATGATAAAAGTCTTTATTTATCTACAAACCAGACAAACTACAGGAATTCACCAATTTTTTATCATGTAAAATGAAAACTTTATATTTTCAAAATATATACTTTTTTACAAACGTTAAAACTTCAAAATAACCAGTAATAACTACAGGGACACCAGTAAGGAGCACATGGACACCCAGTTAGACCACAGGGACACCCAGTTAGACCACAGGGACACCAGTAAGGACATATAGGAATAAAGATTTTATTTATTTGAGTCTCAACAAAAAAGAAGAAGAAGGTATTTTCATGAGAATTTAGAAATTCCATAAATAGTCTAACTCAACTGATTATGACCTTTTTTTTTTCTTTTTTTTCTTGAGTGAGTTTTGAGTGATTGTTCTACATCTGTGAATTTACTTATTAATACCTTTTTTTAAAGGGACATTGCACATTGTTAAACTTGACGGTAAAGTTTCGCACTTCACTCTTAACGCCTGCAGCTCGTCGGATCAGTATATTTCAATCAGCAGCAACAAAGACGCACATAAACCTTTTGAACATCTGTCGATGTGAAAATGTGCCGAAAAACAGACGAGAAATATAAGAAAAAAAAAAGAGAGCAGTTGAAGGGGAGGAGGAGGAGGAGGAGGGAGTGCAAGGAATGAAATTTAAAAAGAGTTAAAAGAGTGAATACCTCCCAGGGAGGTGCAGAATCTCTCCATCTGCTATTCAGTGTATGGAACCATCGCTACACTTATCCCCTCTCTCTAAAAAGGAGCTCCGCTTTCCACCCCATTAAAAAGTTTGGGAACTAATGCCACCCCTGAATACTGGCCTAATTAGAGGCTGCTCACAACTGCAAGGACCTGCTACACACGAGTGGCTTTGGGATGGATTCTGCTTTTCCCCCTTTTGTAAACGCCATCGTTTTGCTCTTTCGTTAACAGAACCATTACGTCTCTCTTTCTCTCCTTCCTTTCTTTCTTTCTGCTCACAAAAAGGAGAACAGCACTTTCATGGTCTTTTTAGCACTTTTTGATCCTCCCCTATACACCGACTCAAAGACGGGGGAAAGTCCAGTGTAGAGCCAGCGATGAGCCTTACAGTTACAGTGTAAGTTCAGCTTCAGCAGAGGAATTAAAAAACCTCCTGGCTCCGCTCCCACCTCTCTTCCACACAGAGCCGAGGGAAGAAACTCCGAGCTTTCACCACTTGCATGAAAGTGCAATCTTACGCGTCTTTGCACGTAATTTATTCAGCCGAGGAGTGTTTTTATTTGTTCTCCATCCTGCCTTTTTCTCTCACCTCAGCGTGAACTCAGCAGATCAGGGGGTTCTGCTGCAGAATTATGTTGCTGCGTTTTTCACTTCTTTTTTTTTTTTTTTTTTTTTTTTTTTTTTGTGTTGAGCTGTGCACGTGTTTGCTTTGGCTCGCCATCCGCTCCGTGCAAACAACCGGGGGCCCGTAGCTTATCCATCACGCTTGTGCAGAATGTGATGATAAAATAACAGCGGGCTTGAAACAAACCATTTGTTACAGCGGGATTTATTGTTCTGTCCGCCTGAAACAAAGCACAGAGGTTAACCTAGACATCTCTTACTGAGGTTACAACAATAAATACAGCCAAAAAATTTGGACACAGCAAATCAGCTAATTGGAAAGTCCCCCAAAAATCCAGAGTCCAGCAGCTGTGTGATGTTTCTGACTGTTTGCATCCCTCACATCATTTAGCATCATCACATTACCGCTCAGAGGGGTCTGCGGAAAAAAAAGAAAGTTGTGCTTTGCGTCTACCGTGCTTCAGGCTTGATTAGTTACATGCAACAACGCCTCTCGGTCATAAACACTTCATCGAGCTCCAGCAGCCAGTTCATCATGGTGACACCCGCAGGTAATCTACACCAAACTGCTGCAGCATGACACAAGGCAGGAGCCAATACATTTCCTCTGAGCGGGACGGCGCTTCCAAACACAGACGGCCTGCAACATATACAAACAAACACAGAGCGCCATGTTCAGTAAATACATAGAACCATATAGATCGAAAAACCAGATAGTTGCTAAACCCCCGGACTATAGATACCTCGACCCCTTCAATTCTGACTTAGCTTAGCACACTGTTAAAGAGTCCTAGCATTAAAAAGGACAGCTGTGCACCCAAAGGCTAGTTAAGCTAGCATTAGCAGCAGCACGGCTAGCATCAACTCATGTTGCCAAAGTGTGTTTGAGACATTTTTGAACATAAAATCTACTTAATTTTTTATTTTTCAAAACCTGTTATTACTTTAAAGGCTTTATATGTGATTTTTCACACTTAAATATAATATAAATCAAGTATCTCCTCTGAAAATAACTCTGTGAGTCATGACTGTCTACAATGGGTGTAACACCCGAGTCCCACTGTCTGTGATGTTTTCAGAGTTTTCAGAGTCCTATCTTCACTTTGTTTACATCGCCAGGACGGCCGGCTGACTCCTCCCCTCGTGTATAAAAGTTGTTTAATTGAGGGAGTAGAGAAAAGAAGAATAACATACTGTACTCACTGCTTAACTGTGTTTCTAGATCACGCTCATTTCAGGTAAATTTACATGCAGTGTGAAGATACCAGCATAATAAAGATCGCTAGCATTAGCATGCTAACACAACAATGCAGCGCGAGTTGTTTTGGTTTCATGCTGGTGCTCAAGGGCGACATCTGCTGGATCAAAAAAATCACATATAAAGCCTTTAACTTGGATTTTAAAAGCATACATAGCCTTAAAATGTTCAATAATTGTCTTTTGTGACAGCTAACATTCTTCTAATTTTGGCTAATCTCTGTTAGCTAAGCATCAAGATTTTTGGACATTTAGCTGCTTACGTTTGAGTTTTTTTCTTGGTTAAACTAATTTTAAAAGGTGTTAAAGTGTCTGATAAGAAAGGATTGATTACTGTTTTTGAGATGAGGAAACAAGTTGTAATCTCTATCTATGTATTGACTAGCTTACGTACCAGATACAGGATTGAGGCTGTATTTGGTCGAACTTCTGACGTTTGTATCAGAATTGGAACAACATAGCTCAAACTGCCTCAGACAGCTTCAAAGTTTAAAAATGTCAGTCTTCACTGTCTGGATTATGTCATGATTTTCTAAATGACGACGGTGCTGTCACTCAAAGGAGAGGAAAAAACAACAACATTTGAAGCCACCCATGTAGGCCCATTCACTCCTCACTTTTCCTTCTCGTCCCCCCCCCCCTGTTTGTATATTTCTCTCGCTCCATCCCCCCCTCTTTCTCCAGCTCTGCGCCTCGTTGACTCGACCGCAAAGTGTCTGTAGCAGGATGATTCGGATACTCTGAAAAAGCAACAGGGAGACAGACGCCGGCGCTCAAGTAAAAGCACCCCACATCCTTCTGTGTCGCTCAGGCTTCTGGAAGTTTGCCCGTGGAAGTCTGTCTCCATATTTGACATACGTTCTCTCAGAGCGAGCCACAATTAGATCCAGATAATCTTTTTTTGGAGGATGCTCTCACAAGCCTTGGATGCAGCCAAAATGTGCGCCACATTAAAGGACAAGAGCATGACCCTCTGCAACTTATTAGCGACTGAGCTTTGATTTCCCGTCACACGCTGCATGGTTATGTATGACATTGTCGAGGTGAAGAAAATCCCTCAGAAAAGACACGTCTTTAAATTGTCATCTGAACCTCTGAGTCAGAACGACTACTGGGAGGAAAGAGTGAGAGGAAGTGCAGCATGTGTCAGTATTTGGGAGTTCATTTCCGAACATTTGATTGGTGGAAAAAGTGTTCCCAATCTTTACTGAGGTAGAAGTACAGATACTTGAAGAATAAAACAAAACTGCTTAGAGTAAATGGTTCATGTTCACAGTCAAATTGCTAGTGCCAAGCATCGATGTTTTAAGTTAAACAAAAAAGCAAGGCATACTCGCCAGATTTCCCGGCCAGTTTGACTCACTGTGTCTGCGTCACTATTTCATGACTCCTTACTGTGACGCTTCTGACATGAATGAAGGTGAACGGAAGTTATTTGACCAAAGAAGGAAAAAGACAGCGATGAAAAGAAGTTAAAGGATGAAGCGTGACAAGAAGTCAAACTGCAAACAAATTGCAGAGAACAAAGTTGGTTAATCCTGCACTCGACCTTTTTAGGGGCATTTTGAGTTAATCAAATATCAGGATATATAATCATAAGATTGTCTTACAAGATAACAGTTTTATACAGAGTCTCCAAATCAGGATGTTACCGTTATTGTGGTGTCGTGTATCGCATTTTGTATCTTATCGTATTGTATTATAGTGCAAGTTACCATGTGATACCTACTCTAGTTACTACACAACCTACATGTCATTTAAGGTCCTGTTTACACAATGATTCCAGCCAAAAACCGAAACTTTTTTGGTGGGTTTTGGCTGTTTGTTTGTGTTTTGTGTGCCTGAAAACGTAACATTTTTGCAAACGGGTTCCAGAGTGCAAAGTTATGAACACACAGCACCGTCTCCATCGTCACGTAAACTGGTTATATGCTGTTCCTCTGAAAACTGAGATTTTTGCACATGCGCATCACGCTTCCTGACAACACTCATGCATGAGTCATTTGAAAATAACAACAATGGTGGAATCCCCGAGTTCTGTTTGTGAAACGTCGTCAGGCAGGACCCACAGTCGATGTTTTCTTGTAGTTTACCTGCTTCCTAGTTTAGAGTCAGTTGGAGAAGCAACACTACCTCATCGTCCATCCACATGAAACGTTCATGCATTAGCTATTTTGTCGCCCAAATGCGGAACGGTTTTGAAAAACCAAAATGAAAAAACGGTTCAGTTTCCAGTGGAACGTTTTTTGTGTGAACGTGGCCTATCAGAGGTTTCAGGAGATTGATTTCCGTTTATTTTCTTCGCCCCACTTTGTCTCCATTCCCTCCTTATCCCTCCACAGGTTTGATAAAATAACAAAAGAAAACACACACCTGGTGAGCAACAACAGTGTTGACTCTCCAAAGGGGGGAAAAGAAACTGTAAAAACACTGTACATCCTTTAGAGGAGTCCCGCTGAAAGCCGGCTTTTTGTCCGCAGAGTCGGTGGTAACATCAAACTGGCGACATTTCACCAAAAGAGGAAAAAAAAAAAAAAAGATGCTGTTCTATTTGATACTTCCTCCCAAGGCGTTTAGCGCTTCCTGTTCCCAGTCAAAACATTTTCAGGGGGCCTCTATCAAAGTTTAACTTTCGCTGAAGGGGTTGTCCAGCGGGGGCCCCTTGCGCTTCAGGGTGGTCAAGCCCCGCCAATTCTGAGCAGATCTAGCTTTCTCTCTCTGGCTCCACTGACAAGTAACTGGCTCCATATTCAGGGCTCAGCAGGGGGGCTGCAAGACCTGCTGAAATCAAGCCGAACTCCAGTGTTAGCACAGGCTAAAGTTACATGCTTAAAAATCTAACTCGACTCTTCTGCTAACAGAAGCTAAAAAAAATGCCCGACGAGGACCCCTGAAAGCCGCACTCCTACTGGTTTAACACAAATTGCCACGGTTCTCAGAGTAGTGGAAGAGGTCCATCTTGTGTGTTTACTGGAGTCCCATAATCTGAATGTATCCCAGTTGAATGAACAATCAATTTGGTTCATCCCCCCCCCCCCCCCACATGTTTTATCTCCGACGCCGAGAGTGCCTCACTTATGCTTCCATTTTTGCCCTCTTGTACACGGCAAAGCTGGAAAAGTGGCTTTTTACACACCCACATACCCTCAGTGCACACAAAATGTGAACACAAAGACTAATTATCACCATCCAGCAGCGGTTACTCGGCACCATCATTATGCAAGCTTGAGCCCTACAAACAGCAAAATATCAGTTTGGAAAAAGGAATCAGTGCTGCTACTGTGACTCTGTGATACTGAGGATGTGGCCGCAGGCTAAAGGAGCACACCGTCGTCTGACTTTAGTTCACGTTTATGTCGACATTACAACTCGAAAACTCAGATGTCTAACAAATCAAGGTAGAGTATAAGGTCTATGACACAATTTAGATTACATATGGAGGCGTGTGAGGGAGTTTCTTTATTCTACTCTTCGTTTATCAGACGCTTTTGTCCAAAGCAACAAACATCAGAGATTCTAGATCTAGAGAAGAGGAAACACTGTTAGTAAGTCTAAACAAACAGCTGATTGGACACACAGGTGCTGACAGGTGCTGACAGGCAGTCAAAGCACAGTTATATCATCTAAACAAGCTCAAGTCCATTTACCATTCACTTGTGGGTTAAGCGTCTTGCCCAAGGACACATCGGACAAGCACCTCGTCCCTTTCTCTGAATAGTGAGCCGCATTTTAGTGGCTTCCGTCTTAACTTTTGTCCTTGCAAATGAAACAATATATATGACCACCAGCGCCCAGTGTGAGGCTCCTCAGCAGCAGACAATATGCAAGGGGCCCCTCTGCAAGAGCTGGGGATCGAACTCCCAACCTTCTGGTTGAGAGACGACCGACTCTACCTTTGTTAGATGTTATATTGCGTTTTGTCATTCCTGTTATTGGGCTGCAGAGTTACAGATGATGGACTGTAAGAGTCGATGCATTCAAAGTGGGACGTGCAGTTGGCTGTGTACCGTCTG
This sequence comes from Labrus bergylta, assembly GCF_963930695.1. Classification (NCBI taxonomy): domain Eukaryota; kingdom Metazoa; phylum Chordata; class Actinopteri; order Labriformes; family Labridae; genus Labrus; species Labrus bergylta. Next base: position 24,071,830 of record NC_089211.1, read on the forward strand.
GACCATTCAACCGGCTTGTGTTAAGAGTCGCAAAGGGGCTTTAAGTTACTTTTATAATTGCAGTAATCTTGTAATGTAACTTTTTAAAGAAACATACCAAACACTGATCGTCATCAAAGACATCGACAGCTTTCTAATCAGCATCAACACCATCCTAAATATCATCATCATCCTCATGGTTCTCAGTCCCATCACTATGGTTTTCATGAAAGAGTCTTTAGTTTTTCCTTAAAAGTGCAACAGGACTCTGCAGATCGTCTTAGTATCTTTAAATTCATGTTCTTTCTTCTAATATTCAGGAACATTCCTCAGCGAGTGAATGAACAGGGTCGATGACGTTTATATCCTGCAATCTTCATGCAGGTAACGAAGCTACTGTATACTCTTTTTCTGCTCGTTAGTTTGTTCTTTTCTTCATGCTGGGAGGGGCATGACGAAGCAACTCAGTAAGATTTCCAAGGCAGAACTTCCTGAAATCTTTCTAGAAATGTGCAGGAGTGCATGTGTGAAAAACAGCTTGAATGAATTATTTGAGCAAAAAGAAACAGAAATAAATAACAAACATTATTTTGGGAAGTGATCAGACATTTTTTCTGGGCTTGATTTTGGCTTTAAAGTTGTATTTTGTGACTTCAGTATTTTTCTAAACCTAGTCCAGAGTCCAGAGGGTTTAGTCCAGGACTTTGTTTGCTCAGGTGTTTTCTGTTAAAGCTCCGGTGTTTGCAGCTCTTTACTGTATTTATCTTCTCTCTTCCCAGTGAAGCAAAAAGCAATAAAAAACAATAAAAAAAAAGAAGCAATCCAAATGATTGAAATAACAACATATACAACTCAAACCTGATGTCATGTTCTCATCTTCCTCTGTAACAACATTTTTGTGCTGGATTAAGTCGAACACACTCGGCGCTTCACTGATTTCAGCCTGCTGCATGCGAAGCCTAAAAAAACAACATCTGAATTCGTTGACAAGTCTGTGTTTGTTTCTTTTAAGTGTGGACATTTTTCAAAACGATGCCCTGGACGGTCTTCAGCGCCTGTTTATTCTTTACTGATTCATGCACAGCGCTGCCGCCAACTCAAACACGGTGGAATAATACATTTGGAAACCTTCAACAAAGAAGTGGATTACAGAGCGCTCCTCTTGTTTTTAGAGCAAAAGATATTAGGTGCCGGATAAACAGAGAGGAGCGTTGAGACAGTTTATAAGGAAAGTCATCAGAAGGGGTTCACTGATGGATCATTAGGAATCCTGTGTATCCCTGAAGCCTAGATATAAGGTGTTGTAACAGCCAAAAGTTGTGTAAAAACTGAGAGTCATGCAGACGGTAGCAACAACTCTGACAGCCGAGGACTTCCCCTTGCTCTGCCTCGTTGTTTTTTTCACAGTTAGCTTAATTGATTCATCGGCCTCCTCCTCTTCTTGATCTCTCCGTCCTCTCCCGTCCCTCTGCGCTCAGGTGGAACGAGGCGGTCGCGGAGGGGGTGGTGGTGGTGGTGGTGGGGAGGGGTTAGCTAGCACATATGCTACACAGATCAGGGTGTTTCCATTTCTCTGCCCGTCACCAGAGGGGATAGAGTTACCGAGGACAGAGGGAGGTAGGATGTAGTTGCCGGGTGGATGGTGCTAAGATGTCACAGAAGACATAAATCTGCAGCATCTGAACGCTGCTCATTTGCCCCCCCCCCCCATTTAGCTCACACTTTGCTCGCTTGCTAAGAACTAATGCAACTCTTGATCGAGGAGATCTTTTTCATTGATGCACTCCATTTGGCTCGCCATGCAGTTCACTAAAAGAATAAGTAAAACACAGATTATATAAGTCAGCTGATATCCGAGCCCGTGTCTGTGATGGAGATCTATTGAATGAGCAACGATTCTTATGACCTTCTCGTTTAGGTCATAGCAGTAAAGTTTGCTTTACTGCGGCGCTAGTGCATGTAAGTGAGGGGGCGTGGCTTTAGAGGGAGCACAGAGGGGTGGGGGGGTGGGTGCAGACGGAGCACTGAGGGAATGCTACTTTCAAAAGGATGCTAGTTTTCGAAAACGACCACCCCCGCCTTTAAAGTCTTAACATGTGTTTTTTCTCACTTAAATATAACAGAAATGAAGTATATCCTCTGAAAATAACTCTGTGAGTCATGACTGTCTACAATGGGTGTAACACCCGAGTCCCACTGTCTGTGATGTTTTCAGAGTTTTCAGAGTCCTATCTTCACTTTGTTTACATCGCCAGGACGGCCGGCTGACTCCTCCCCTCGTGTATAAAAGTTGTTTAATTGAGGGACTAGAGAAAAGAAGAATAACATACTGTACTCACTGCTTAACTGTGTTTCTAGATCACGCTCATTTCAGGTAAATTTACATGCAGTGTGAAGATACCAGCATAATAAAGATCGCTAGCATTAGCATGCTAACACAACAATGCAGCGCGAGTTGTTTTGGTTTCATGCTGGTGCTCAAGGGCGACATCTGCTGGATCAAAAAAAATCACATATAAAGCCTTTAATTATCAGCACCAGAGCTTGCAGCTTGATCACTGAGTAATGAGTACTGAGTAAGAAAGATGAATTTGTCTTTAATTTCTGCCTTTTAGAAAGATCAACAACTTCTTAATCATCTTTGTGAAGCAGGAAGCGTGTCATCAATTCATCACGACTACTTTCTTGAGCCTATAAAGTTACTTAAAAAAAATGACTTCCCACCGTTTGAACTTTATTTCCACTTCAGAGGAGCTGACGGTCAAACAGTCTGACACATTGATCTCCTCTCGTTAATACTTAATGACTTTCCCCAGTCTAAACAAATAATCACACTCTCAGTAGCAGAGTGGGGGGGGGGGGGGGGGGGGGTTCTCGGTGGGGCGATCGATTCTCTTTAGGGGTGGAGAACGAGGGCTCATGGCGGAGGAGGAGGAGGAGTGGAGACGTGGTGTTCCCAAAGAATTTCTCCTCCTTGTCTTTGGCTGCTACGAGGGCGGTCAATGTGGTGACCTCTCCCCCCCCCTGGTAGGAGGGGGTCCGCCGTTGACCCCTGTATTCCCCTGCATCCCCTTCTCAATGCGGGCCATTCATGAGTGTGTGTTTATCCTAGTGATGCTCCGCAGGGACGCTCTGCTTATCCACTGGCGTTTTCATGGAGCCTGAGGGGCGTCAGAGAGAGACAGAGAAGGAGAGCGATGGAAGCGTTTAACTACTTCACTCACAGAAACATTTCTACTCACCCCTTCAAAAACACACTTTGTTTTACTTCTTCTTCTCGCTTCACAAATGGCGTTTTAATCCACTTGATCCACTTTCAACAACGCACCTTTTTTTTTTTTTGCCACATAAACGTAGAAGGATTGATACACGCCGAAGAATAACACAAACTTTTGCTCTCGCTCACTACCGCCTTAGACAAACATACAGAGGAGGCGCAACCCGTCGAGAGTGAGAGGGAGAGAGTGAAGGAAGTGTTGAAACATGTCTTAACGGCGTTTAACCAAGTGAACCTTGAAGTTATTTAGCTGCCTTTCCAACCAACCATCTGGATCCCCACAAAGAAAAACCCTCACTTTTTGGATCTCCCCCCGCCCGCCCTCGCTCTGAAACATCGGCCTCCAGAGACCTGCCGCAGGAGAGAGATGCATACGCTCTTTGTTTTTACAGCTGAGGTCATTAAAGTTGTACGTGCGAGGATTAAGACAAAGAGAAGAAAGAGGACGTTTAAAGTCAGATGCACATTTGTAAGAAAAAAAAAAGGAATTTGCAAACTCATGACACGTCCACCAAGTCAGCGAGCGATGCATAGAAAACGCGTAGCATGCTTTCTCCCATCTCTGTCCTGACTGAGGAGCGGTGTACAGATAGACCACCCACCCACACGTTTTAAAACCTTCACTGGAATGAACATCCCTCGTGTTGTCCGTCTGATAGAGGTGGTCATTCGCTGGTCCTGGACCACTCATAACTGTACAACATTTTAAGTATTTTAAGGATCGATCAGGTAGCCAGAGGCGGCCTGTGCCCCCCTTGAAGTCTGATTGGCCACCCTAGGTGTCTACAATTGACTTAGCAGACGCTTTTATTCAAAGCGACGTACATCAGAGAGTAAGAACAACACAAGCAAGGATCTAGAAAAAAGAGCAAACGATCAGCTTTGAGTCTGATTGGACACACAGGTGCTGACAGGAAGTGACCAGAGGCAAAGCACAACATTGAGGGCAGTTCTTGAGAGCTCTAATCAGTATAGAAACCATCTTATAAGTCGTCGTTATCAAACAAAAACCATCGTCATTACCATCATCATCATCAATAATATGGAGACCATCATCATTAAGTTAGTAGGTATTCATGAAAGAGCTGGGTCTTTAGCTTTTTCTTAAAGGTGCAGAGGGACTCTGCAGATCACATGGAGTTTGGAAGTTCATTCAGGTGTCACCCATTAATCCTTAACTATGATAGGCTATTTGCCTTGTTAGACCACAGACTGAATGTACTAAGTGGTCAGTGTAGCTCCGCCTCCTTCCCATTGAGCTGGGAGGAGCTTAAAGCCAGGATATGGCTGTGACGGGCGCTGACATATTGTGAATTTTCAACCAGAGTCTGCGCAGTAGAGATTGGTTGGAAGAGCAACGATATTGACACCAAGCTGCTCCTGTTACTGAAAACATGCATTTAGTAGGTTAAACATGTTTGAATTAGAATTGCGATCGTGTCTTCCCACCAGCATGAAAAACAAGATAATCAATCGCTGTGACATTACAAAAAGAGCATGGATGGCGCCACCAAGCCTGACGCCATATATGACCACAGTTACCTTTTAAAAGTTGATATTCATGGGGCGCTAGATAGCCTAGTGCAGCGTTTCCCAAACTTAAAACTGCCCCGGCCCACTTTGAAATACAAAATGACTCCGGGGCCCGTTATAATATAAAAGTTATGACTACAGCTATCACTTCCAGTTAGGGTAAATTATTGGACATGACAAAATGATATTATGACAAGATAGACACAAAAAGTTTACTAAACATTATGGCTATGAATAGTCATGACATGCCTTACTAATCACTCATCATCATCCCCGCCTATTCTCTGAATCTAAACAAACATCGCTTCACTTCAACGAGAGTCATTTCCTCCTTAAACATCCAACATTTGTTCCTACAAATCTACCTCGGTGTAAAGCGAGTCTGCTCCATATGAAGGTAGTAAAAACGCTGCCTGAGGACGTTTGTTTTAAAAGCCCCATAAGTGAAGCTGTTGGGACGAAGATGAACCACAAGCAAAGCAAACGGAGCCTGTGATTTAAAGGACTTAAAAAAAAAACCAGACCCGGCGCGATGAGAAAACACAACTTCCCCCGACATTGTGCGCCGCTATCATAACCGGCCAATTGTAAAAAGTGAAATTTACACAAACTCCACCAAAGTAATGACCGTTTTCCCCTGCGTTTGGCGTCCTCGCAAACTGAAACACCACAACCATTTCTGCAGGATGTCGTAATTAGAAGCCGTGATTGTAACAATACTGTAAAAGAGGTGATATTTTAGGTACCTATATGTGAGCAAACGTAAACTTAAAAGGCTTCTCGCATGTCCCCTGTCTTTGTTGCACACATGCATTTTTTGTGTATTTTTTACAGCCCTGCTATCTTTAGTTTCTTGGGAATAACACAAGAATGCAAGAAGTGACCACTTCCATAAAACTAAAAGTCCTCCCACTTTGAGGTTTCTGGATTTAACATGCTCTGACATACTTCAGTGAATATAATTTCCTTTATTTTTTGATGATTATTTCTATACCAAGCAGTTGCTCTTCAAAGCATTCAAATCTTAACTTGTTGAGTCCGTTGCCAGAAAAGCCTCATGACCTCATGCTGTAATTTTAGTCTAATTCATTTTGGGGGGAAAACTGAACCGAAGCAGGCCCTCGATGATTCAAAGGTTAAGAAACGACCAGCATCTAATAGCAGAGGTAAGGATGCTTAAGAAAATAAGGATCACTTTTTGACCTGCTTTACTTCCTCTTTCAATCGCACCTCTCAATCATTTTTCCCCTCTTAAGAGCCGGCTGCACATGTTTTCATTTATGAGAGATTACATTGAGGTAGATTCAGCTGCTGTTCAGTCGCTGTAAAGGTGAATTTTAGAGTCAGCGTTTTGCTTTTATAGCAGGGGTTCTCAACTGGTGGGTCGGGACCCAAAAGTGGGTCGCGGAGGCGTTTTCAGTGGGTCGATGAAGCGCTAGTAAACATGCTGGTTTTGTTCTTCACTTGAGGTCCAAACTGGTCTGTTTTTTCGCTCAATGAATCTGATTGGTTGAAAAAAAATATCAGAAATTTGGGTCACGATTTTCCTGAAGGATTTGGTGGTGGGTCAACAATGGGCTTCAGAGCCCTTCTTCAGAAACCGATGGGTGACTTAAGTCTAGTCCACAAGTAGTCGGGAATAAAAAGAGAGGCCTTCCTCTAATTTCTTTTCTCAAAGATGTAAATTTGAAAATCTGCAACTAGAAGCTAACTAGTAGCTTAGCATATGATTAGCTTAGCTCAAGGCTAGAAACTGCTTAGCACATGATAAGTTGCGTAAAAGGTTCAGGGGAAAAGTGATAAAAAAAAGCTTGAAATGAAATGTACACACATATTACAAAAAACCGTCGCAAAGCTTTCAATCAAGCAACATTAGCTTGTTTACTGATAATCTATATGCGTGTTTTTCTGTGTTTAGAGTGCTAGTAGTGAACATGTTGTATTAACATTGTTCATGAAGTTTAGTTGTTTCATTGATTTCAAACTTGACACTGAAATTTGTCTTGATGTCATACATCTTTAGACAACACTAATGTCTACAATTTGAACAGTTTGAATTAAAAAGAATTGAAGCACACTAAAGGGAGGTGGAAAATCTGTTCCCCTTAAGGAGTGGCAGTAGCTCAGACTTGAGTCGGGTACTGCAGGGTCGCCGGCTCAAGTCTGAAAATTGGTCTGATAGCTGGAGAGGTCCCTGTTCACTTCCTGAGCACTGCTGGTTCCCTTGAGGAAGCCACTGGACCCCAAACTGTGTGGGTGCCCCCTCACTCTGACATGTCTCCATTAGTGCATGTCTCAATAACAGAGTGTGAAATCCTTCTGAATGAATGAATTCTCTGGTTGGAAAAGACGTAGGATTGGAGAGACGTATCCCAAAATGTCAAACGTTGCTTCAACAAAAGGAGCAGATCAATAACGCTGACCTTCAAAAACAGAGAGGCCCAACGGGCAAACTTTCAGGTGTGTTTTTCTTGCTCCAGAGGTCACAGTGTGTGTGCATCACGAAGAAGAAGAAGAAGAAGAAGAAGAAGAAGAAGAAGAAGAAGAAGAAGAAGGGTTGATGTCGGGGTGTCAGTCTGCTGTGCTGATTCACTCGTATTAAACTCAGCTGCAGCTTCGGCAACGTGCCAGTGAGAGACACCAGCCACGCCTAAACTGCTGTCACAAAGACAACCCCCCCCCCCCCAAAAAAAAACCAAAAACAGAGCCCGTTTCGTTACGTCACGACACATTCTCTGTCAAATATCTCATGTCTACTTGGATCTATTTTGTTTGACATTCACCTCATCGCTCTGAGCGTTGTTGTCGCTCGGGTGTGAAACTCCTCCAGGGTTAGACTGAGGACTCATCGCCCCCCCATCCCCCCCTTCTCCTCCTCTATGACCTCGCCTTAGCCCAAAATCACACCCGTAATCCTGTAATGTGTCTCCCTGTCTATTTCCATCACACACACACACACACACACACACACATAAACACACACGCATGCCTGTGACACACCGTCCTCCCTCCGTTTCTGGAGACTGCGCCTCCTTCTCTCCCACCTCCATTTATTTCAATCTTTTGTCGCTCCCATTTCTCAGGCTGTCAGTCCCCTCGTCCAACACATCAGGTGATATTTCAGGGGCTTTAACAATGACAGTGAATGAGAGCACACTTAACAGGAATGCTAATTTTAATTGATTTTACAGGACATGATGAAAGATATAACTGAGTGTGTGTAAAACCTGCCGTCTGCAGGAGTTGCTGCAGCTGCCTGCAAATACTGTAGCTTTGCACAAGAACGGGAAACAGAGTGTTTTTCTTCTTTTTCAAGCAGTTGCCAGCCAATCAGCAGCTAGCTCACCTCAGCTTTCACAGAACAGGTAAAGCTATGTAAAATGCTTGTATGCCTTCATGTTAAGTATCCTTTAAGATAGACTCATGACACTAAAAGGCAAGTGTTAGTGCTTTCACTTCTGAAAAACTCAAATTTGTTGTGTGTCGATATTGTGATTCTGTCAAACTACACACAGCAGTGATGTAAAGGCAAATTAAAAAAAATCTGTAGCTGTATCCGGCACTTCTGCATCGTTCTCTTTACGTCATGCCTTGCCTCAGTGGACCCCCTGACCCCACCTCTCCTCCCATCCAACAGGGGCAGTCTCCTGCTGTGAGGTGCATGTGTGAACATCCAGATCAGGAGGATTTCAGGGCCGGTCCTCCTGAAATTCACTCGACATTTTGGACATTTTGCATGTGTGAAAACTGCTCGTGATCAATGTATAGCTGCAGCCAGAAACCAGCCGACTTCACATAGCGGCATTTAGCTTAGCACAAGGTTTTAAAGAGTGAAGAGTTAGCCAAGCTGGGTCCAAAAGTGACAAAAATCCCATCGCTAATGCTCACTTGTAACTGACACTTGTAACTAATTTGTTTGTTTCATGCAGAACTGAAGCTTAATTTGTACAATTGCTGAAACGTAGATTTTTAGGAGGGCTCATGTGCCAGGTTGGATTTTTTTTGCTCCAAGCAGTTGGCAGCCAATCAGAGGCTCACTTCAAGCATATTGTCTGTGAATCCCCCCTCACCCCCCCTCATTCATCAAATCAGGTGATATTTCAGAGCTTTAATCTAAACGCAAATAAAGGAATTAACACCATGAGCTAACGTTTATAATGAAAGACATTGAACAAAGCTAATGCTAATCCACCGCTCAGGCTGTGTAAAATTTGGTGGCTGCAGAGGAGGAGGAGTACTCGAGCCGAGCAGGCTGTGTATGTGCGTGAGTAGTGTGTTTGTTTTTCGGTGTGGTCGTACGGGGGAGTCCTATACGAGCCATCTCGTGCGGAGAGCACTCGGGGACACTAAAGCCACACGCAGCGTTTGTGGGAGATTATTAGAGCGAAAGATATCCAGTCTGCCGCTCTGGGAGGAGGTTCCTCGAAAGACTGAGCCAATGAATGCAGACGGAGGCAGTATGTGTATGTGCACCATAGGGTCGGAGTGTGTGCGTGCGTGTGTGTGTGTTTACACAGAGAGGTGGGGGGGGAGGGGCTTCAGTTATAGTCTTAGTGGCGTTCAGATATATAACAGTAACAACACGCATGTTTCCATTGTGACAATATTATGGCAGTGATCGATTCAGTGCCATTATCCTACATAAACACACAGCTGATGCTCTAATAAATCACAAGGTGCAGAGCGGCGCCTGCTCACACTCATTCTGCCAGAGTGTGCAGAGTTTTACTTTCATCGCTTATTATGTGTTCTTTAAAGGCTCAAATGTGTGCAAAATAAATAATATGTAGGAAAGCATGAAGTCACTGGATGAAGGATACACCGACTAAACTTAACACTAATAAAAAGTGTTGCTTTGGAGGTAATTATGTGTTTTTCTTTGAATGCAGAGAAGCATGTTGTATTAAAAAAATAAAATTCTGGAGCGCCGGTAGCCGAGCGGTTAGTACATGCGCCCCATGTACGGAGGCATAGTACTCAAAGTGGACGTCCCGGGTTCAAATCCGACTTGTAGCATGTCATTCCACTCTCTCTCTCTCTCTCTCTGATTTCCAACTTTATCCACCGTATTATTTTCAAAATAAAAAGCTAAAACAAAAAACAATCTTAAGAGAAAATTAAAAAAAAAAAATCTGCTGCAAAAAATACAAACTTAATTGTTTAAAGTGTTGGAATCTTTTACAATTTATTCTTTCAGTTCACTTTCAGAGAAACTGTTTCAACAAGAAGATCTAAAAAAGAAAAAGAAATAAAAACATACCATCACACAATACCGGCAACCACACACAAACCAGTGAAAATAAATACATGAACAAATACTTAATTAATACAGAAGAAACGTGGGAGTTCAGAGTAGACTATATTTTACCTCCATGCCATCCTTATTTTTTTTAAACTACGCAGATACACTTTGTCCTCCAGTAACATACCACGCTTTAAAGGCCTGTCCACAGACGACGCTATTTGCACGAGCAGCGCCCATTTTCACCACAGAACAGACGAAGTTCAGTGTTTTCAACGATCAGCCTCCTGAACGCAAAAACGCCCTCAGTGTCTATTGGATGTTTTTTGTCGCTGTACTCTTAGTTGAAAATAGTATAAGTTTTAAAATGTCACTTCTCCTCCAACGACCAATCACAGTCAAGAAGGGGCTGGACTATATCAGCTTCTATCTACACCAACGGTAGAGGAGAATTTTTTTTGGATGGAACTCTGGAGCTCCTGCTAATGACAGGACAGGATTCATTTACATCGTTTTCATGTTTTTCTTGGTGATATAAATATCCTTTAATTAAAGCTAATATTCAGCATATAGAGCTAACACTGAATTGTCCTTTTTAATTGGGATTAATAAAGATGCTTGAATCTGAAATCTTGAATTTTGACTTTTTTTACAAGCAACACTTTGATGCTGAGATCTTTCACGTCTTTTTATACGTTATTGAAATCTTAATGAGTGAACACAGAAGACACTGCCCTATCTCAAGCCTCTAAAAGTAAAAAAAAAAAACTTCAGAGTAACTGATGTAATCTTGAGCAATGAGTCGTATTTTGTCTTTACATTTAAAATCTTAATCTCAAAAATGTACGAGTAAACAACTAAATGTTGTAGATTTAAAAGTATGAAATTACCCTTTGATATTTACTGGAGTATGAATCTAAAGTGGCAAAAAATGCAGGTCCTCCAAATATACTTTAGTAATTTTGTGAAGTATTTTTTGCTGCCGCTAAAGAAAGCCACTGTCGGACTTGTTAATAAAAAAAAGCGTCTCAGCAGTCTGTTGTTACTCCAGCTGGGAGACTGAAAAAGCAACACAGGCAAGAGCGAGGGAAAAGTACATGAATAACACAGCTAAACACACAAAAAACAGCCTTTTGTCTCTCCCTCATACACACACACAAACACACAGATGTACACAAACAGACTGAGTATGACAGCACTAGCACAACACTGTCAGCACTCTTCTACATCTGTTCATATAAACCTGCAAAGTGTTTGTTTCTCCTGTTACGCACATAACAAGGGTTCGGTTTGGAGGAGGAAATGCAACCAAAAGACACCCAAACTCAGGGAGAGCTCAGGGTCGGGAGAAACTTGGCAAAGGAAGGAGGGGGAGGCGGGGCTACATGAGTGAAGGTAAATGACATTGGAAAGCCCGGTCTGATTCCAAGTGCCCCTGCTTTGAAAGTTTGCGTGAGGCAGCTTAACGGAACGTCGGGTTGTTTTTCCGCTCGACTGCGTTCTGGACTGAGCTATAAACTAAAGACGACATCCTCTCATTAGTCTGCCCTCTGTAGCAAAGCCAGGCCATTTAGTGTACCCAAAATCCCATTGTTTAATTGTGCGGGTCAAGTCAAAGGTCGACCAAAATATTGATGAACTTTTTTAAGGCAGGAGGGGGGAGGCAGTGAGGCTTGAAGCGGCGGGGAGGGAGGCGAGGGCAGAGGTGCAAGGGCCACAAACACAGCTGTACTGCAGCACACACAGAGCAGCCGGGGCGGGCTGGGAAAACAGAAAAAACACGTTTCACATTCCCCGTTTTCACCGTGATGTTGTACTACAGGTGTGTTACACTTCACAAATATGGATCCCTGTTTACTTCCATTTTAAATTCAGTACTGCAGGGACGAGAACAGTGAGATCTCACTCCTCCTACCAGAGGACAGTAAAGTTTTCAAAACAAATTACAAACCCAAAACAATCAGTCATAGCAGGAGAATCCCTCACACGGATTGAACTAGCCCTTTACTTCCATTTAAATTAAGAGGTACTGTGGGGAAACACAGTGAGGAAATGCTCCTGCTGCAAAAATAAATTTAAAAGTCCAAATCATCCGCTCTCGGCAGGTCAGTTATGACATATAAGAAACACTAGAAGATATGGATAGCCCTTTACCTCCATTTAAAATTCAGAGATACTGCGGAGAAATACAGTGAGAAGTTCAAATCATCCACTCTCTGCAGCTCAGTCATGACATAAGAAACTATTCAAAACAAATCACACACTTAACAAAATCAATTCAAAACAGGAGCCATTTTGGGGTGCAGGTAGCCTAGCGGTTAGTGCACCCACGCTTTGGTAGTCCAAGAGGGTGGCCCGTGTTTGAATCCAACCAGTGGCTCCTTTCCCACATGTAATTCCCCACTCTCTCTCTCCCCGATTTCTGACTCTATCCACTGTCCTGTCTCTAAATAAAGGAACAAACGCCCCCCAAAAAACTTTAAAACAAAAAACAATTCAGGAGCTGCACGTTCACAGATGTATATACCCCTTTACTTCCATTCAAATTCAGTGCCAATTCAAGGAGTGACAGTTAAATCTTGCTGCTCCTGCTGCTTAAAGGAAAATAAAGTCTGCTCAACAAATCACAAAATCAAGACAACGCAGTCATAGCATCAGCAGCAACTCCACTGATACAGATTCAGGTACCCCTTTACTTCCATTAAATTTCAATGCTCAAAGAGGGGACTACAGTAAAAACATACTCCTGCTACCAAAGGGCCATGAAGTCTCTGAAACAACTCACTTACTGGAAGCAACACAGTTATACCAGCAGCAGAACCTTCACAAATATAGATCACCCTTTACTTCCATTCAAATGTAGTGGTACACCTGCAGATTTTCAGATTATCTGCTTCCATTTACTTCTGTTTAAAGCCAATACTACTGCAGGGAATTAAAGAAAACTCAACTTCTGTTGCAATAAAGTCAATTAGCCCTTTACTTCCATTTAAATAAATCAAGCGCTGTTACAGGGAAACGCAAAGACGAGTCTCTCCAGGTTGCAAAGGAAAATCAAGTCTATGCAACAAATCATATACTCAAAGCAAAACGATCGTAACATCAGAAACACCTTCAGGAAAACACACACCCTTGACTTCCATTACCTATCTAATTGTATTTAACCAGGTTGGTCCAATTTAGATTAAGAATCTCTTCTCCAAGGGAGACCTGGTAGAGAGAGTCAGCAGCAAAAACACAAAGTTACAGACACAGACAAGGTACAATTTACAGAAACACTCAACTTTGCATTAAGAGGAAACCATCTATGAGTCACATCTGGAAGTCAGAAGTTCAAGCAGTCGAGCTTAAACC